>NW_027062668.1:460485-680485 GCF_032884065.1 Artemia franciscana
GGTTCTGTGTCTGGCTGTACCAAGGGCTTTTTGAAGACATGAGTGTGACAAGGTGAATTTTGGGGCAAAATAAATGCGTACCATAGACTTTATTTCACTTATTTTTGCTTAGGTATTTTGAAAAAAGGGCAAACACACAAAAAAACACAAAAGGGCAAACACACAGCACAAACACAAAAAAAAAGAGAGATAGAAGGAGAAAAGGAAGACTGTTGTCCTAAATTAGTGATTAATATAGACCAGCACTTGAATGAGGCCTCAACCCTACTCATCCATACAATCACATAGGTCAAACAGCATAGCCACACACAATCAACAATAAAGAATAATCCATGGACATGCAGTCATGTCGTCAATAAGTATAAGTCGTCATTTACCAAACAATACAAAAAATAATATAGACAAATAATTCAGAGGCAACACCCAACATAAGGGCTCATCAGGAGAATGCACTGGCCTATATAGGGTTTCGCCACTCTAAATTCTCTACCCAGCACAGTGTTGTGGCTACCACAGAATATCCATGGCATCCCCGCGTCAGGTATCACCCCCAAAATACATGCCTATGAAAGAAAAAAAAAACAGCAAATGTAAAACAACCAAGTAAAACCAAAACAAGCTTATCCTGTTAATATATCCCTCCCTTTAGCAACAATAGGTAAACTAAATATTAAAAATTTTACCAAATCACAAATATTAACACATTGCAAAAAACCTGAATGAACTAAACAATTATAGAATTCATCTTTACCATGTGGCTAATTTTTAAGAAAATCCGCTCAATTAGAAACACAATTCAAAATAAATGGCGCTGCGACAACATTTCTCGAACCTCCGAAATTAGTTGAAAATTTCTTTAAGTATTTCAAGATAATTCTTTTGATATTTATTTAAAAGTTCGTTATAAGGAAAACTATGTTTTTTAAATTGCCAAGTTAATTTATTTAAGAAACACCTCTTGATATCAATTTTTGGCTTAAGATTTTACATCTATTTTTAAAATCAATATAATTACTACAAATCCTTGCATAATGAAGTAACTGTGAGAAAAACGCTGAATATGTGATATTTGAGTGCATATTACTTTCAGGGAATGGGAAACTAATCACTTCAAAATCAAATCATCCGTTTTATTATACATTTTAAAACTTAATTTATTATTATCACAAATATTAATATTTAAATCTAAGAAATGATCTTCATGACCAGCGCCATGACTAGGCTCAAGAATAAGCTCTGATGGATATATATTTTAGAAATATCAATGAAATCCTTACAATTTAAGACCAAAATATTATCTAAATATCTTTTATTATTTGACAAAGCATGTTTTAAATTAATTGGATTATTCTTATCTATCATATATTTATATTCTAGTTGACTTAAAAACAAGTCAGCTATAAATGAGCTGGCATTCCCCCCCATGGGAATTCCTACAATTTGCTTGTACAAATCACCCCCAAATCTTATATAAGTATTATATAAACAAATTCTAATAACTCAAAAATCATATCCAAGCTGTAACATCTCAAGTTAACTGTAGTATTAAAGCAATTTGTCCATATGGCTTTTTTATTATAAATGTCTATTTTTAAGAACCTTTTACTAGATAAGAGGAAAGATTTCTTGATAACAGTTTTTAAATTATCAAACACTACCTTAAGTGATAAATTAGTATACATTGTCGCAAAATCGAAAGACTCAATTCTTTTAGCTGAAACCATTGTTAAAGAATATATCACCTGCAGTGAATTATTAACACTCCAATATGGATTAAAATTCGAAAATCTTTTAATATATATATATATATATATATATATATATATATATATATATATATATATATATATATATATATATATATATATATATATATCATATATATCATTATAAATATATATATATCATTAGTTTGGCTAGAATTTAATCTAGAACACTTAATAATATATATATATATATATATATATATATATATATATATATATATATATATATATATATATATATATATATATATATATATATATATATATATATTAAGTGTTCTAGATTAAATTCTAGCCAAACTAATGAATTTTCGGTGGTCTTAAGAGTAGTATTATATGCATACTACTCAAGTGAAGGTTTAATTTATATGGGTAGTATTATTAATAAAGATGATGAATACAATGAAGATGCATAAAGTGGAATTGCCAAGGCCTAAGTTGTTTTTTCTCAGTTGAAGAAAAAAGTTTGGAAGAATAGGATGTATTAAAAGAAAACAATTCTTTAGAATTTTAAGCTAGTTAAAAGAAACGACATCTACTCCATATACAACATGTCGTATAAAATTGCTAACCGTAAATTGGGTAACTTAGGTTTTCTTAATCGTTGAATACCTCTTAAAAGTAACCTTCCTGAGCTGTTTTCTCTCTCAGACATACTAGGGTGATTTACGTTTGTTACATAAGCTTTCATAAACTTCTGTTGTGATTTATTTTATGTATTTCTTTTTTTTACAGTTGATATTATTGAGATTAATTTCCCCCGTACACTTTGGCCCATTCTAACGAAAGTTAGTTTTATTTAAGATCACTCAAAATAATTCTAAAAGTTTGGAAATCTATTTTCTTTTTTACCGAATTTCTTTTTTTTATAGTTAATATTATTGAATTTAATTACCCCCGTACACTTTGGCCCATTCAAACGAAAGTTATTATGATTTAAGATCACCTAAAATAATTCTAACAGTTTGGAAATCTAGTTTTTGTTTCTAAATTTCTGAACAAAGTAAATTCGATGATTTTAATCTATAAAAAAGAAATGCTTTTGTAACTATGCATTAATTTAAGGCAGTGCTGGGATACTGCTGGCACTTTTTCCCTGATTACCAACAACATTATACTTACTATCTAAGACAGACCAATGTTTTGATTTTTTCTAGCTTGTTTTCAAATATTTTTTTATCGTTCTCATAAATTTTGTGAGCCCTTTATGTCAAAAGGTTCACAAAACATATTTTTTCTTGATTGAATGTATATTATAGGTTCTTCCACAGTTCCGCCACCCTTGGCACAGTCCATACAATGCTTGGCACAGTTGCACCACCTTTGGTACAATTCCCACAGTGCCTGGGCACTTTCGCCACGCTCGGAACGTGCCACCTCATGTAGGTGATTTCTGAGAGGTTGTCTGGGAGTCTAATCCTAAGACTGAAAATCTACCCTTCCTCGTGTGCTTGATTATCCATTATTTCCCTGGAGCCTCATTTAGCCGCAAATGACGGTATCACATTTTCCTACCCTTTGGGTTATCAAAATTTTGCAACACATGATACTCTTTGTGGACTATGGCTTGAAGTTTTTTTCATATTTTTCCTACAAATCAACTTTTAACTAAGAAAAGAAGAAATTTCTTCAAACATCAACGTCAAATAGAGAAAACGGACCTAAGGAAACGCCCAAAAGCCCTAAGTAATACTGTGATTTTATATTTTGAACCAAAACTATCTACTAGCTTTTAATTATAATTGAGTTTGTTAATTGATTAAATAAAAAGAAAAAAAAATTTCAACTGAAAGTAAGAAGCAGCACTAAAACTTAAAACGAACAGAAATTATTATGTATATGAGGGGGGATATTCTGCCCCTCGTTGATACCGCGCTCTTTTCGCTAAATTTTGAATTTTGTTCCAATTCCTTAAGAATGGCCTCTGAACCACAAAGGCCTTTTAATTAGAATAATTTGCTCTATTAAAAGTACTAAGAAAAAACAGAAAAAATCCCCCTGAAAACGTCTTTATACTTCCCAATAAGCAATACTATATGTAAATAATGGGCAAAGTTCATAGCTTGCAGCCCTTCCCCAGGGGACTGTGGGGGATTAAGTGGTCCTCAAAGGTGTAGCTGTAAGACTTTTCGACTATGCTGAGCAAAATTACTATCTCAAAATTTGGTCCGGTGACTGTGGGAAAAAATGAGCGCGGGACGGGGCCTATTTGCCTTCGAATTTTTTGGTCACTTAAGAAGGGCACTGGAACTTCTAATTTTTGCTTGAATGAGCCTTCTCGCGATAGTGGAGAAGCAACTTATTACTTTGAACTCTAGCTTATTACGTAATTATTAGTTTAATTTACACAGAATTGGATTTTTCATATCCCCCCCCCCTAAAACTTTTCGTCTCAAGCTTTATAATTCTTTTTAAATGCTTCATTTTCCATACCCTTCTCGCAGCTTCAAAACTCTAATGGCACACCCAGAGATGAGGAATAGCTCTGAAGGGCCTACCTCACCGCCTTTGTTTTAAAAGTTGAATGACACAACCAGAGATGAGGATTGGTTTTTGGAAGACCTACCTCACCGCGTTCCAAAATATGAAATATTATATATCATATGAGATTTTCGTCATTTTATAGGAGCGTTAATGCAGCTTTTCTTTGGTTTTCCATCCCTAGCCCCCTCCCTTTATTCCCCACAAATGTTTGACTCCCAATAAAAAAAAAATCAGACAGAGCCCTAAATCTCTTATACCGGAATAGAGGCACTTTTCCTTCAACACCTCAAAGGTATGACATGTAGGTAGGATTCTTGCTAAATTGCACAAATCTAAACTCCAAACTGCCGAGAAAACCCAAGTGTAACTAGCGAAGATGAACTCCACGGAGAATCTTTGTTCCTAGCACAAAGGAGCGAAAAAATCCACCTGATGAAAACAGGCGTATGCCTGCTAATTGCAACAGTGAGCGAGGATATGTCATTCTGTTTCGTGTGGTCTCTATGTTTCTTCCGAGCTTGATAAAACAATAGGTTTGAATATTGCAATATATCAATGTCAGCCTCTTCACGTACAAAAGACAGCGCGGTTCCCCTCAAATCGATGGAAGATAAATATCTTCAATAAAATAATCTATGGTATTTAATGAAAAGTGCTATTAAGAATCGACTAATTTTTAGCCTCCTAATTTATCAAATAGAGTTGAAAATTCTTAAGACCACAAGGATTAGACATAAATTGAAAATAAGCGTTAAATTGTGTCGATAATGTCCTCGAAGTTTTAATCAGGCATATACCGAGGGTATGCTTCCTATCCCAAGACTATCTGAATTGGGAATGTTGCAGAATTTACTGTAGTCTCGTATATTGCATACTTTATCTACTTTTATGCCGTATATACTGCTCCCTGTCCCCCCCCCCAAAAAAAACCGTGCACACCTAGATATGGTACTATTCTAGAGCCCTTTTTTTAATTGCTTACGTGAAAACTTATACAGCAATATGTATTTTTGAAAATTGCAAAAAAAAATGAGAATGCAAATTTTAATGAGCAAGACTTACAGATGCTGTTATATAGTTTTTTGTAGTATAAGTCACCAAATTTAAAAAAAAGAAAAGTAGGTGAAAAGTAAGTAGAAAATATGGAACCCAACAGCTTAAAAAAGTGTAGCTTCCCTTGGAAAGTGTAGCCATAATTGTAGTTATGCATTATACCAAACACAGTCAAGAAGTGTGTTGAATGAAGAACCTCATAAAACCGATTTCATAGCCACAAAGACAAATGAAGGGTGAAAGAATGCATTAGACTTGCATAATTTGGGCTATAAGTTTGTATATTAGGGGTGGGTGGTGGTGGTAAGGTCAGGTTAGATTACTCTCCCCTGATGTGCAAATATATAGCGCAAATTATATTATTATATAAACTAAAGTATAATATTTTCATCATGTTTTGGTATATTTCATTATGATCAACCAAACTTCACGTCTTGATTATGTTTGATATAGTACATAAGTAACAGTGTAACTGTCTTTGAGACTCAATAATTTTTATTGTTTTATTTTTAAAAACCAAAAGAGTTGTCAAATTCAGCCAATTGGTTTTGAATATTTATCCCTGCGGTTCGGAGTGGCAAAATTTACAAAAATAGAGCAGTGCCTCAACAACTTCATGATTCTAAAAGACCCAGAATAAAAACATCAAAAATCTTTTCTTTCAAATATGCATGGATGTAAAACGGGGCCAGGGGGCTAAAAATATATTATTTTGATGTCGTTGGCACTGAAAATTTGCAAATAATTGCAAATGGTTTAAATACTTATTCTGAAGGGTTATACACCTCTTTACAATCTCTGGCCCTGTCCTCTAAGTTTTTCCAAGCTCACCAACGACCATGGTAATTAACTATTCAGATATAGTCTTTAGTAGAGGCAAATTTGTCTCTATCTAGGCCGTATCTAGTGTGTTGCTGGGTTTTAACACCACTACCTAAATTTTTATCCGTCCCGCAAAAAAGTAACAAAAATTCATATGAACAAATTTTGATGCATTTGTAATTTTTTGGTAAACCCTCCCCTCAACAACCCCCTGAACAAAAACCCCTGAAAAAAATGTTCAACTGAGGATAAGTCCATTTATTTAGACAGAGAGAACAGGTACAAAAGTCGGGATATTTCGATCACATATTCAGCGATCGTCATCAGTAGAAATACCTAAGCTTTAAAATTGAAACTAGCATATTTAAGCAAAGCAAAATAATTAAGTTCCGGGTCATTCACTTGAATTTTTCTAAGAGAGTTCAAAAACAGGGTTTAGTCAGAGCTTCGAGATGTAAATTTTCTTTTTTAATCTTGGTTAAACGTAAAACGAATTTCCAATGAAGGTGGCAAAGTGTTCTTTGTCTTCTAATTGCAAAATAAATGTTGAATTTGTATTTGTAAACTTGATTGGTCTCATCTCCCCATATATACGACGCATTTTCAATGAAGTATCTTAAACTAGGTATCCTTTCCCCAGGTCATACTGCCTTTCTATGACAAACAAATAGATGTTCAAATGGAGATAAGTCCATTTACTTAGACAGTGAAAACAGGTGCAAAAATCTTGATATTTGGAAGTTACAAAGTATAGATGTACCCAAAAATTAATTATTTTGTTATGTATAAATATGCTAGTTTTAATTTTAATACTTTGGTATTTCTGCTGATGACGATCGCTGAATATATGATCGAAATATCTAGACTTTTGTACCTTTTTTCACTGTCTAAACAAATGGACTTATCCTATTTGAACGTCCATTTAATGGGGGGCAATCCTGCTAACTGTTAACAGAAAGAATGCCCCAAAATGAGACACTTACCTTAAACAATGGTGTAAAAATAGTGTTTGTCGAATTATAAAACAAATACAGAAATTCCATCTTGCATTTTCCTTGAAAAACCGAAATTACAACTCTGATTCTTAGAAACAAGAAACTTCCCAATAGCATATAGAAAACATGAGATAATTCTTCATTTTAGATTCGTATGAAGAGCCCCACTAAGTTCTTCTTTACGATTATGACACACCGTGGTCGTAAATTTCCTAGTCATTAGCTTGAACAGAAATAACTTTTTAATCCGAACTTGTTTAATGCAGCGAGACACACCATCAGAATGCAGTATTAACGTTAATCCATCTAATTACAAGTTACAATGAGTTGCCTGTCAACTATTTTTGTCTGGAGTATAATTGGCGTACATGCGAGGTGTTGAAAGCGCATGAAACTATTGTCTTCTATTGTATCTCATGGTTGGGAGTCACAGCTTAGATACCAATACAGTTATGAAAACTCGATTTATTTTTGGGACACAGTGCGCGGTAGCGATACTAGCGGCTGGAGACAGGAAACTGGCAGCACAGCTTATGTACCAATATTGGTATCTAAGCTGTGTATGCAACAAAACAAAATTGCGTCCCCGCCTATGGTGTTGTAGTACGATCTACGCGTCGGAGCGTGGGCTTGGAGGAGGCACCAAGTTCAGAGCTCTCTACGAAAAGCTTCTCATGGGCAAGATAAGAGTTTTCATAACTGTATATTGGTATCTAAGCTGTGTTGGGAGTATAGCTGGATATCATCTATTTTCATATTTAGCAACGAGAGATAATTTGTATTTCCTTCAATGCACCATCAGAAGCTAGTAAGGAGCGACCCGGCTCAATAGTAACCAAAACTCTAAAAAATGGAATTTTGATACCAATAGCTATATCAAAAGAATCGCATTTTAATGATGGTTTTAAATATATAAGTTTCATCAAGTTTAGTCTTACCCATCAAAAGTTACGAGCCTGAGAAAATTTGCGTTATTTTAGAAAATAGGGGGAAACACCCCCTAAAAGTCATAGAATCTTAACGAAAATCACACCATCAGATTCAGCGTATCAGAGAACCCTATTGTAGAAGTTTCGAGCTCCTATCTACAAAAATGTGGAATTTTTGCATTTTTTGCCAGAAGGCAGATCACGGATGCGTGTTTATTTGTTTTTTTGTTTTTTGTTTTTGTTTTTTTTTTCCCAGGGGTGATCGTATCGACCCAGTTGTCCTAGAATGTTGCAAGAGGGCTCATTCTAACGGAAATGGAAAGTTCTAGTGGCCTTTTTAAGTGACCAAAAAAATTGGAGGGCACCTAGGCCCCCTCCCACGCTAATTATTTTCCCAAAGTCAACGGATCAAAATTCTGAGATAGCCATTTTATTCAGCGTAGTCGAAAAACCTTATAACTATGTCTTTGGGGACGACTTACTCCCCCACAGTCCCCGTGGGAGGGGCAACAAGTTACAAACTTTGACCTGTGCTTACATATAGTAATGGTTATTGGGAAGTACACAGGCGTTTTCAGGAGGATTTTTTTGGTTGGGGGGAGGGGTTGAGAAGAGGGGGATATGCTGGGGGAACTTTCCATCGAGAATTTGTCAAAGAGAAAACTTCCATGAAGGGAGAGCAGGATTTACTAGCATTATTAAAAAAAAAAAAATTAAAAAATAAATGTGAAAAAGCTTTTTCAGCTGGAAGTAAGGAACAGCAATAAAACTTAAAACAAACAGAAATTATTACCCATATAAGGGGCTCACCTCCTTATGATACCTAGCTCTTTACGCTAAAGTATTTTTAGTAATTTCAACTATTTATTCTACGGCTTTTGTGATTCAGGGGTCATTCTTAATGAATTGGGATAAAATTTAAGCTTTAGTGTAAAGAGCGAGGTACTGACGATGGGGCGAATCCCCTCATATATGTAATAAAAACATGAGAATACAAAAGTTCTTTACGTAAGCTAATTTATAAGCTACGTAAATCTTTTACCAATAAAAAGATTCGTAAAAAATTAAAAGTTCTAGTTGCCTTTTTAATTAACCAAAAAATCGGAGGGCAACTAGGCTTCGCCCCCGCTCTTTTTTTCTCAAAATCATTCGATCAAAATTATGAGAAAGCCATTTAGCCCCCCCCCCTAAAAAAAAATATGCAAATTTCGTTTTGATTATTCCTCTGCGGAGAGCCAAAATCAAAACATGCATTGATTCAAAAACGTTCAGAAATTAAATAAAAAAAAACAAGTTTTTTCAACTGAAAGTAAGGAGTGACATCAAAACTTAAAACGCACAGAAATTACTTCGTATATGAAAGAGGCTGCTTCCTCATCAACGCCCCGCTCTTTACGCTAAAGTTTGACTCTTTCTCTCAATTCTTCTTTCTAAAACAGTAAAAAACTTTAGCGTAAAGAGCGGGGCGTTGATGAGGAAGCAGCCTCTTTCATATACGAAGTAATTTCTGTGCGTTTTAAGTTTTGATGTCACTCCTTACTTTCAGTTGAAAAAACTTGTTTTTTTTTTATTTAATATCCTTAGAAAATACAAGTACCTCTACTTTTTGGATGCATAGCCTATAGTTCATTAATAATCCAGCCTTTGTAAAAGACGGGCGCAGGAACTTTTCTTAGAGGGAGGACCATTAATGAAACAGGTATTCAGAAAACACCCAAGATGATTCAATTTACAGGTAAAAGAGTTGAAACAACTGAGACGATTGGGAGATAGATAGAATATATATATATATATATATATATATATATATATATATATATATATATATATATATATATATATATATATATATATATATATATATATATATATATATATATATATATATATATATGGGCTGTATTATTCCACATTAGAGGGAGGGGCTGGGGGTTAAATATAGCGGGCCTGCATGCAAAACATAACCTAATTTAACTTAACCTGACCAAAATATAAGCTAAATATTTATTTAAAATATAGCTACATTGTAGTTTTCCACTGAGCCAAAGCTAATTCTCTCCGAGTACGGACAGCAATAAACCCATTGTTTTGATATTACAAGATCCAAATTCTTGGTGTTACCTGGATAATGGACAAGTACCATAAACAAAAATAAGGATAATTTGAATAAGAGATGCAAAAAAAATTGGGGGAAATTCAGGATATTAGGGAGGCCGGGTCCACCATCACCACTTTGTCAATTATTTCCAGTTTCTTCGTGAAAAACCTGATCAGTCAGTCCAGCTTATCGCCAAAATGCTTCTCGGGGAATGTTTCTCAAGTCCGGGCTTCTCCAAGCATAGGTACCCTGGTCTTAAACAACAACAACAAGAATGTCAATAGAGAAATCTTTTCGTGCGACAATAATTCTATATTTGAATAAATAAATAACCCTATAGAGTTTTGGTTGAACTTCGCTGAAGTAAGGATGCTGGGACCGTTTTAAAATGTTTTATTTTAGTTTTAATGGTCGTATTTTATTATACGTCTCTTTTCTTTTATATATTTGTGTTTTACTGAGGGGGTCTGGGTTCCGAGACGCTCACCCTGCGTACGTCACGAAAAACAAACAAAGGTTTCTCTTTAGGTCCCTAGAATTCAGTTTACGAAATAGCTTAAAAAACCACATATCCACTATTCATAAAAAAAAAATATTTTCCGACCCTTTTTCATACTGCTAAAAAAGGCCCTCAAGTAAAGCTCAAAGAAAAGGGACCAATCCATATAGGCTTTTGCAAAGATGTTTTTTAATTACAATTATGATAGATAGCGTCGATCCTTGTCTTCCAGGAGAAGATTTACGTTGGAAAAACATAAGTTGAAACGCCCCCTTTTTAATGATGATTCGATGTAACAAAATGCCAGAATTTAATACACGACTCTGTCCATTTTTGGTAAATGCATCAAAAGGCGTGGTGTTCATGATGGATAGGTGTCGGTCATGAGAGATGCTGAATCTTGATGTGGTTAATATTTCACCATTGTCTTTTTAAGTCGAGCCATAATCGGTGAAGTGCAGCGTATCCACCCACTCCTTCATTTTTACTTGGACAAGTGCCTTAATTCAAATGACAAGTTCCATTTCGAGTCGGAAGAACTCAAAGTTACGAGGGATGTGATAATAATATAAGTTTGTCTCGATTGGTTAAGTGGAAACCTAAACAACCTTGTATACAACATCTTAAGAAGTCAGGGAAAATCGACAATGCAGTTTTTAGTGAAAATGACCTTCATAGCGGGTGCTAATTTAAAAAAAAGAAACACGGTTGACAAATCAGCAAAAAATAAGCTAAAAATTTCATAACATAAGACAGTTTAAGAAAGTATGCCTTTTCTTTGAAAGTACAGCTGTTTAGGGAATCAACAGATAGTTGGTGTTTGATGTTTACGGAGAAAAAGCGTTGTAAAATTTAACTTTTCCGTTGCGCTTGTTTATTTTCAGAGTTCGACGCGGCAACACTGACAGAACTCTGGTGCTGACGTAAAAACCTCATGATTTTTAAACAAACAAAAAATAAATATTAAAATTACGATCTTCAGGTGGGAATAGATTTGATATGAGCTCAGAGGGCAAAAAATGTTTTTATTCTTGTGTCCCTGGTTCTTTAAGATTTTTTTTTCGTATATTTCGCTGAAACGGTAACATAGAAATTTTTATAGAGAAGTAATTTTAACTTTACAATACAGATTTTTTTCTTAGAAAAATTAATACTACTTTTTTTGCTACAAACGGGTGCAAAAATAAAAAAAAGAAACGTGGCAAAAAAATTAGCGTAGCTTTGATTCGAAGGTGAAATTGTATTTGGGAATAAACAGGCTGTTTATTCATTAATAAGAACAAATTCAATGAAACAGTTATACTTATTTATTTTCAAGGTCCGAAATGGCAACACGTGACAGATCTGCGGTGATACCCTGAAAACCTGTTATTTTTCAAATAAACTAAAAAAATATTGGCAAATCACAGTTTTAAGGTATTAACACACCTTAAATGGGCCCAAGGGATGGTAGATGTTTCTTTTTTTTTATCTTTAGTCCATTAAGTTTTTTTTATGCTTAGCTAAGAGAGTGATATATAATTATATAGGATAATCTTCTAACCTTAGAATAAAAATATAAATAATAATAATAAAAATCAAGAATGCAGTTTTGTATAATTTTTTGTTTAAGTGGGTGCCAAATAAAATAAGAAATATGAGCAAAAAACTTGCAAAAAGCTAAAAATATATGACATTGAACGGCTTAAAAAGCTGTAGCTTTCCATTGAAGGTTTAAACGCTTTCAAATTCCCAAGGAATTTGTCTAGCAGCCCCAAATAAGGATTTTCTTACCTGCATTTTTAAAGACCAGTTTACAAGTAAGAAATGTATGTATTGCTGATTTAGGAGAAATAGTTTATTTCCTTGCGTTTTTAGGGCTAATTATGAGTCAGACAAATATTTCGGGGGAGGGTGGTTCAAACAAAATAAATAATAAAAAGAAAAAAAAAACGTTTAACTAATTTAATCCTGATTATTTATTTTCACAGTTCAGCATGGCATCACTGACGAAAATGCGGTTGTCTCCTAAAAACTTCATTATTTTTCAACAACGAAAAGAAAAATCTAAAAAAAAAATCATGATTTTCATTTGTAAATAATCCTAAGACGTTTTTTTTACATTTTTTATTTTAAAATACTTTAATTAAAATAGATTTTGTTCAATTTCTAAAATTTCGATTTACAAAAAATGTTGGTGGTTCAAAAAATAATAATAATAAAAATCAAGAATGCAATTTTGTATAGTTTTTGGTTTAAGTGGGTGCCAAATAAAAAAGAAATATGGCAAAAAACTTGCGAAAAGATAAAAATACATGACATTAAACGGCTTAAAAAGGCGTAGCAGGCTTTTCATTGAAGGCTTAGATGCCTTCATATTGTTAATGCTTATTTTCAAACAGTTGGTGGTAAAGAACTGCAGTAAGGAGCGACCCGGCTCAATACTAATTGAAATTCTAAAAAACGAAATTTTTATGCTAAGAGATTTATCAAAATAATTGGATTTTTATGCTGATTTCAAATATATAAGTTTCACCAAATTTAGTCTTCCCCATCAGAGAAAATTCGCATTATTTTAGAAAATAGAAGGAAATACGCCCTAAATTACAGACAAATGATTTTTTCAAGTTTGAACTACTTAGTTTTACTACTTTATCTTCAAATTTGTACGTGGAAACTTAGACGAAATTTTGGCCTCAGAAACTTCTAACAAGCAAAATTAAGATTTTAGAAAATTACGTTTTTAGCTATGAACATATTCTAAATGGGTAAATATATTTATTTTTTTTGCTTTTGTTGCTTCAATTTTTTTTTATTTTGTATGCTTTCCTGAAAGAGTTATAGGAAATGTTTTTGGGGAAATACTTAAAGTTAGAATGCAAGAAAGTATACCTGAAGATTCAATCTAGGACAAAGAATTTTTATATTTTTACAGCCTACATGCCTTCCTCTAAAATTTAATTTTTTTTATCCTATTTTGAATACATCAAGTAGCTTAGGGAAATAACTGAATTCAACTTCTTTTTGGTGTATTTTACCTTATCACTACATTTTCTATGGGACTTCATCCCATCATTCCACTGCCTTTTATTAGAGCCCGTAATTATGGTTTTATAGTAGGTGTAGTTCAGCATATCCATCCACTCCTCCTTTGTTATTTGGACCTGCGTCAAATTTTCTTATATCAGAAAAACACCTGATTTTTCGTATGTTTTTGCGTGTTTGCATGATTTTTTTGGTTGTAAGAAATGTAATCAAACTTTTTATCAAAAATATTTAAAAGTTGAAATAAAAGCGAATTGTGAATAAAGAGCGTTTTCAAGGGGAAATATTAAAATATCAACAAAGAATGTCTTTTTAGAGATAATATTTATTGACAAAAGGTACAAAGGACAAAGTTGCCGAAAAGTCCTTGGATAAAAAGCCCTTCTGTAAGATAGAATCAACTCCTTAAAAATTGTTAAAGAACGAAAGAAAATCACCTGATACCCTGTTTCAGATTAAAAAGCATCAAAAATCATTGAAACAAAAATAGTGGGTTCAAGAGCCCAGGAACAGCTGACATTTTTTTTTTTTTTATGAAAATATTGAAAACAGCAACGCGTAAGAAATCGTTGAAAAATCATTCTTTTCATGGGATTTTTTTTCAAAAATTTTCAACGGGAATCGGTCCTAATGTAAAATTAAGACTTAATTCATTCCTGAGTCACCTTTTGCTTGAGCAAAAATCGGCGAGACGTTGCGCATTTGGTTCCGTCTTTTGGTAGTGATTTACAAGCCCCTTTTTGGAAAAAAAAATATTCTTTAGAAATGGGAAGTTATCCTTCGAATTTTATTTTCATTTAAAAAATAAAAAATATAAATAGAAAATTGAGAAACAGAAAATAAATAGAAACACCCTGTGAGTATATATTCGCCGTATTAAGTCTGGGAAAGTCCTTACTTATGCTTAGGCTAACAACCCACTAGATACTTACGAAGATATCTATTTAAGGGAGGGGATAATTAAAAAAACACACTAAAGCACGCAGCTACATGAAACAGGTTGGATACTTAGAGCCCAAAAGCTTAGAGATTAGAATAAGGCAAACCTTAAGACCCCCCCCCCCCTTTTGTATACAAGTCCAGTCGAGTTTGTTCGTCATGAATCAAATCAAAAATCTCAATCATCCCATAGTTCTATGGATATTTACCTTAGTTCTTCCCTATGATGCATGGATGGATGATAGACTAGGATGCAGGACGATACACTGATGCCCTAGGATGGATCAACAGGGGAAAATTACATCATTTTTATACAATCCTGAAATAGGCTTATGCTAGCTTCGCCTCTCACTCAGACTATCTGTCTTGGCTTTGTCTCCAACTGGCCAATTGCTAAATGGTAATTTGATTTTAATTCGAACCCGTCTTCAGTCTAGATAAGTTCTGATTTACGCTTAGGCTAACAACCCACTAGCTACATAGGAAGATATCTGTTTAAGGAAGGGGGTAATTAAAAAATATACACTAAAGCACGCAGCTACATGAAAAACATTGGGTACTTAAGAGCCAAAACTTGGAGATTAGAACAGGGCAACCCTTCCCCTGTCTTAGGGCCTGGTCCAAATAAAGTGAGGGGCCACCGATGTCAACTCTCTATACGCAGCGCAAACCAAACATCCAAAGAAAATAAAATAGTTAAACTGAAAATTTAAGATTTGGTTCGAATAGACTCATCTATAAGATAGAAAGATCCTCCTAAGCTGTTGATGGTGAAAAGAGCGTTGAGTCAATTTTCAACTGTTGAATCTCTTTTACAGGAAAACGCTTTTCATGTTTAAGATACCTTGCAACTTCTGAAGACTCAAGGGAATAAGCATCATTTAACGAAGCCGTAAGTGTTGGTTGGCAAGCAAATCCGACACTTCTTCACCAGTCCCAAAGGACTGTCAGAAGTAGTATCCCTTACACAGATACGGCCCCGGCACTATCCCGGTTTACTATTGGAGTCACTTAACCACTTGTATCCCAGATGCAGATCCGCGTCTTGTCTTAGAGATAACGACATTCCTGGAAACATTACTTGCCAAGTTTATTTTGTGACAATCACTGGTGTTAGGCATCATTGTATTGCACCACGTAAATAGCGTAATCTATTTTTCAATTGGAGTTGGATATATGGTAAATGCTACCATTCAATTGTTTCTGGATGCCTTTTTGGCACCATTCCAAGAATATGCATACCACAGTGATTTGAGATGCTTGTTGGACAGACATATTCTCTTGATGGTCAGTGACGCTTGTTTTGGTTCCAAAAATGTTATGACTACAACCGGCCAGGCATATTTTTTTGTAATAAAATGGTCCTGAGCACAATGATTCTCCATTACCAGGCTTGCGCATGACTTTAGATCCTCGCGTCCCCCTTCAGGGGCCCAATGCTCCCCATCCCCCATTTTTTGTTTTGAACTTATATTTTTTTTTACTCGGAATTTTTTTCGTCGTGTCTTAAAATGGCATTTTTTTTTACTGTTTTTATTGTTTGGTAAATGACGACTTATACTTATTGACGACACGACTGCCTTTCCATGGATTATTCTTTATGGTTGATTGTGTATGGCTATGCTGTTTGACCTCTGTGATTGTATGGATGAGTAGGGTTAAGGCTTCATTCAAGTGCTGATCTATATTAATCACTAATGTAGGAAAACAGTCTTCCTTTTCTCCTTCTGTCTTCCTTTTTTTTTAATATGTTTGTGCTGTTGCATTGGTGATTTCTCTTTTCATTATACAATAATTTCAACCAAAATATTTCACTACATTACTTTGTTGTGTTTCCACTATTTTTAGGGTACACTAGCAACTCCAACGTTTAGAATGTTTATTCAAAATTCGGAGATGCAACAACAGGAATTTTCAGAGACATAGGCACTACTAACAGGCTCTTAGTAGGTGTACTAGAGTCTCAGATCGGTTAACAGGGTTTGCAGAGTATGGAAAGATGAGCTGGATTTTTTCCAAAATCCACACAAAAACACACGTGCAAAGAGAGAGAAAGAGAGAGAGAGAGAGAGAGAGAGAGAGAGAGAGAGAGAGAGAGAGAGAGAGAGAGAGAGAGAGAGAGAGAGAGAGAGAGAGCGAGAGAGAGAGACAGAGACAGACAGACAGACAGAAACACATACACACACACAAATGCGCAGAAACAGACACAGAGACAGAGAAACAGACGACAAGACACACAGGCAAAGAGTAAGAGACAAAAACAGTTGAAAATTTTCTAAATCCAGAAAGTTTGAGGTCCAACAATTCTGAGTTCAAAAAATTCTAAGTTCCAAAAAAAGAAAAAAAATTATAAGTTCCAAAAAGAAAAAGATCTAAGTTCAAAAAAATTAATAATTTAAAAAAAAATCCTAAAATGGTCACACCCAAACACTCAGAAAGAGAGAGGGAGGGAGAGAGAGGCTGTTTTCCGCGGGGAAATAATTTCCACCGAAGGGGATATTTCTGGAGTGACCGAGAAACTGATAGAGATTGAAGTATTATCCAAATGAAAGAATGTTAAGGCGATTTTTCAGGCTGAATCGTTCGCAAGTACTTTTACAGGGAGGAGGGGTTTTCAGTGACAATGGAACTGTCTGGAGGGAATTTGGCGGGAGAGGGGGGGGGTGCACTTTAAGTTGGATGAAATTTCTACAGAGGAGTGTTCTGTGAGAAGGAGGAGTATATTTGATAGAGTGTAACCCAGATATATCGATATTATTTAAAAAACGAACAGAAATCATTCCAGATATAAAGGGTTGCCTCCTCCTCAATACCTTGCTCTTTCCGCTAATGTTTGAGGGTTTGTCCCAATTTTTTAGAGCGGCTACTGACACGTGGGGGCCGTTTAATTAGAATAGGAAGCTTTTTTATAAGTGCTTACAGCTTTAGCGTAAAGAGCAACGTACTGAGGATGGGGCAACCTTTCATAAACGGAATAAATCTGCCAAGATTAATATGCAAATTTGTTTTAATTTTTCATGTACTACGAACCTGAATTAGTTGAAAAACGTCCAGAGATTAAATAAAAAAAGCAAGTTATTTTAAGAAAGTAAGGAGCGACATTAAAGCTTAAAACGAACAGAAATTATTCCTTATAAGAAAGGGCTGTCCCCTCCTCAACACCTTGCTTTCTATGCTTAAGTTTGACTCTTTGTCACAACTCAACTTTCTAAAACAAAGAACACTTTTGTGTAAAGAGCGAGGCGCTGAAGAGGGGACAGTCCCTTTCGTATACGGAATAATTTCTGTTCGTTTTAAGCTTTAATGTCATTCCTTACTTTCAGTTTAAAAAAAACTTTTTTTTTATTTAATTACAATTAAGACAAAGGGCATTTATACACAAAATAATTGTATAAATACTCGTTTGTTTTAATTGTTATTCTTTAATATATTTAAACTTATTCTAAAGTTTAAACATAAGAATATGCTAATACCAGAAAAGGGAGTTTTCTTGAAAAATTTTTTCATTCTTTCTACTTGCTTTATATTTTTTTTAAATGAACAATCATATTTACGAAAAAAAAAATAATTGAAGAAAAAACGGGTTTAATTTCTTATAAAGCAGTGACAACAAAATAAAATAAAAAACTACACTTTAGCTAACCAAAAAATAAAAATACTCCGAATATTTCGGCCCCACGTCCAGGAGCCTTTCTCAACGAAAAAAAAAAAAACAAAAAAGGAGAAAATTACAACAATTTAAGACTATTTTTAAGACATTATAAAAATGCCACGACAACTAAACCAACATAAAAAATATAAACAATCAAATATATAAGAAACAAAAACTCACATTTTAAAACAAACACTCCCGCAACTGACTGTAACTTTAGAAAAAACTGAAGTAATTGTTTATATTGGCACTTTCCTCTGCCAAAATCGATGTATAAATGGGAATCTATATTCCCATTCGGAAATATTCGGAGTATTTTTATTTTTTGGTTAGCTAAAGTGTAGTTTTTTATTTTATTTTGTTGTCACTGCTTTATAAGAAATTAAACCCGTTTTTTCTTCAATTATTTTTTTTTTCGTAAATGGAAAAGCAGTGTGGTCTAAGAAATTATTAACAATCATATTTCAAAAAAGTAATGCTATTTGTCTTTCCAGAATCGTATTTCCTTGTCAACCTAGATTTGTCGCTCAACAATGATTAACCTGAAACATTAGTTAGAACAATTTAGTTTTTTTCCAGAAACAAGAAACAGATTAATTGAATTGCAGAAATATAACAGAAAAATAAGCCACTACAAATTAAACACACTTTTTAACAAATACGAATTAGAAAGTAATATCTCTTTTTCTCTTTGATACTAATAACTTAGAACCGAGGATTCAACTATCTAGTTTTTACTAATTTTTGTTAATTTAGCTAAAATTGTCTAATTTTAGTTACTAAATTCATCAGAAAGTTTTACTAATTCCTAATATCAAAGAAGCTATTGAATTCAAGGATTGAGAGAGCGAAAAACAAAAGGCCAATACCGTCAACATAAATAACTCTTCTGACATTAATAAGAATCATTAGATAGGTCTTCCAATCTTAATTCTGCCATATCGCTGCTTCTCCGACACATGACTTATAGCTGATACTCAAATCCAATGACGGTATATCAAACTGCGAGATACCCAGTGATACATAATGAGTGATGGTGGTTCGTAACCCTTTAAGTCGATTGATGCGGCTATAAAATGAGCAAGACAATAATTGGTTGGCATATAAAGGTATACTTCTCTTAATGAGTGATGGTTGTCTGCTTTTTTACGCCCGCTTGTGGGTTAGTGGCTTCCTAGTGGTTTAATCATTGAAACTAGTATTGTCATCAGTTTGTCATCTTTTGATAATACTATTGCTAATGACAATAACATTGTAATGTCGATTGTAAAGGTACTTTTTTAGTGGTTGGTCTCTCCAGAAGAAATACTATAAAATTCTGACTTCAAAATTTTTTAAAAGATACTTATATCATTCCTAAAGCAGATTATTTTACTCCCCACCCCTCCTAATGGTCAAATATATCGCTAAATATATATTTAAATATATAATAAATTAAATAAATTTTAATATTTAAATAAATTAAATTATATTTAAACTACAGTGGTTGATCTAGAGCAAAATCTTGAGGTGGGAACCCAATGTGACAAGGGCGCGAATGAGCGAAATCTTGGGGGCGGGAATGTGACAAAGGTGGCAATAATTAACCAAATTGACAAATTTTTTTCTGAAAAAGAATGAAAAAAAGAAAAAAACGAATGGAGGCACCAGAAAAATCTACGGGGGGGGGATAGGGTCCCCTTGGCCACCCTGGATCTGCCACCGAATACGCAATGAAGTAAGGAAGCAAACTGCTACTACAAAGAAATATTTTGGACACGATTCTGCTAAAGAATCATCAAATTTAAACCAATTGCTGTGACTGCCACTATCGTTGCTATTGTTAGCAGTTCCTATCTATTAATTAAATAAAAAAAAACTAGTTTTTTTTTACCTGAAACTAAGGAGCGATATTAAAACTTAAAACGAACAGAAATTACTCCTTATATGAAACGGGTTGTCCCCTCCGCAATCCCTCGCTCTTTACGCTAAAATTTTTAATTGTTTTAAAAAGTAGAATTGTGGCAAAGAGTCAAACTTTAGCGTAAAGAGCGAGGGATTGCGGAGGGGACAACCCATTTCATATACGGAGTAATTTCTGTTCGTTTTAAGTTTAATATCGCTCCTTACTTTCAGTTAAAAAAAAATTAGTTTGTTTATTTAATTTCTGAACGTTTTTGAATTAATACATTTTTGATTTTGGCTCTCCGCACATAAATTATTAAAATGAAATTTGCGTATTAATTCTTTTTTTTGGCTAAATGGCTTTCTCTTAATTTTCGTCAGACGATTTTGAGAAAGAAGGGGTGGGGAAGGAGGCCTAGTTGCCCTCCAATTTTTCGGTTTCTTAAAAGGCAACTAGAACTTTTAATTTTTAACGAGCGTTTTTATTAGTAAAAAATATACGTAAATTAAGAATTAACTTACATAACAAACTTTTATATTCTTATATTTTTCTATTATGAGGGGATTTTTCCCCTCGTTAATACCTCACTCTTTACACTAAATCTTAAGTTTCGTCCCAATTTTTTAAGAATGACCCCTGAATCAGAAAGGCCTTAGAATAAATAGTTGAAATTACTAAAAATACTTTAGCATAAAGAGCAAGGTATTTATCTCCTCCTAAATACCTCGCTCTTTATGCTAAAGTGTTTTTAGAGCCCCTCATATGCGTAATAATCTCTGTTCGTCTTAAGTTTTAATGCTACTCCTTACTTTCAGTTGAAAAAACATTTCCATGTTTATTTTTTCATTGTTTTTTTTTATAGTAATGCTAGAAAATTCCGCGCCCTTTTCATTGAATTTCTCTTCCCCATGGCATATTCCTCCAAGGAAAGATCCTCCCACATAGCCCCCTCCTCTCAACCCCACCCCCAAACCAAAAAATCCCCCTGAAAACGTCTGTACACTTCCCAATAACCATTTCTGTATGTAAACACTGGACAAAGTTTGTAACTTGCAGCCCCTCCCCGAGGGATTTTAGGGGGGTGAGTCATCCCAAAGACATAGTTTTTATGGTTTTCGACTATGCGGAACAAAATGGCTATCTCAAAATTTTGATCCGTTGACTTTGGGAAAAAAAGGAGCGTGGGAGGGGGCCTAGGTGCCTCCAATTTTTTTGGTCGCTTAAAAAGGGCACTAGAACTTTTCATTTCCGTTAGAATGAGCCCTTTTGCGACATTCTAGGACCACTTGGTCGATACGATGACCCCTGGGAAAAAAAAAAACAAATAAACACGCACCCGTGATCTGTCTTCTGGCAAAAAATACGAAATTCCACATTTTTGTAGATAGGAGCTTGAAATTTTTGTCTATAGGATTCTCTGATACGCTGAATGCGATGGTGTGATTTTCGTTAAGATTAGACTTTTAGGGGGTGTTTCTCCCTATTTTCCAAAATAAGGCAAGTTTTCTGAGGCTCGTAACTTTTGATGACAAAGATTAAATTTGATGAAACTTATATATTTAAAATCAGCATGAAAATTCGATTCTCTTGATGTATCTTTTAGCATCAAAATTTCCAATTTTTTGGAGTTTCGTTTACTATTGAGCCGGGTCGCTCCTTACAACAGTTCGTTACCACTAACTGTTTGATAAAATTTCGTTGAGTGCTTTATGTCAGCAAAAAATGACTGCTTTGCAGTGCCGTTTGAAACATGGGTACATAGATAATTCTGTTGCTTGTAGAACACCATACTTATTGCATAATTACGTTGTATATAATATGTATCGCAGGCTTTTGTAAGGATAGATTTTACGAACTTTAGTGTATTTGTTGATTAATGGATCCGCTATGATACCTTGAACCAACAGGGGGACTTTGAATTTCCATCGTTATGTTGTTCCAAAGATCTACTACTGCTATTACTAATACCTCACTGCAGTACCAAGCCACCTGAGGCCAACACAGCTACGCACGCTCCTCCTCCAACCTAATCTATTCAAGGCCTCCCTCTTTACACCCTCTCAGAAAGTTCACATTCTCTTTAAATCTTTATTTATGACATCCTCCCAACCCAGCGAGGATGACCTGCTTTCCGTGTAGCTTCAGACGGTTGGCCAAAAAGGACAATCTTCGGTAATCTGTCATCTTTCATCCGGCAGAGCGTGGCCTTAGCCATCTCAACCTTTCTTTCATTACAGCCCTAGAAAGCGGGATTGAACCACATTTATCGTACAATCTACTGTTTGAAATACGGTCAGTCATTCTTAAAAATGTTTGAGAACTCGTAAGTATGATGTGGACAAAATATATGTAGCAAAAATCCGCAAAATTGCTGTGGTCTTCCGCAAAATGAATTCTGAACAACGCTTGTACGTTGCAAAAAAAAGTGTATCAATTACTTGCAAAATCGCAGGTATGATGCAACAAATCACAACTACCTTTGCCTGATCATAGAGGTAAGGTTTCAAATCATGAAGATGGGTCAGGTGGTCCGATGCTTTAAAATATGTGGTTACTCACTGGTAGATTTGGATGATTATGTATTATAATTTTCTTCAAAATTTTTGGGTGTTAGTACCAATCATGCCCCTCACAATAATTTCCCAGCATGAGGGTTGTTCTTACAAATCCATTTGTGACTTCGTAATATTTTCTTCCTTTCTTTTTTATGCTTCACTAGGTTATACAACTACCTTTGCCTGATCATACAGAAGATGGGTTCAAATCCACTTGATGATGTTGAGTTACTATCACTCCTTTACTTCTATATAGAAGTGAAGGAATGGTAATTTATAGACTATAAATATGATAATTCATAAAATGGTAATTTATTATCAGGTGGTAATTATAACAATTTGTAAATGGTAATTTATAAAACGTGGTAAATGGTAATTTATAACAATTGAATAATCAGCCAATCATTTGACTCATGAGCACATTTTCATGCAAGCAAGGGATAATTTCATCCACTGCAGATTTGTGGTTTTTCGTAAAAAGCTGGTAAATAATCGCCCATAGTCTGTAAAATCATTATGGTTTTCCGCAGAGTGTAGTATGTGACAACTAGGGGTTAATAAATGGGGTGCTTGTGCTCGTCCATGCCCAGTTTCTTAAGCTTATACAGCCTTAAGACCCCTATATTCTTTTTCTAATATTCTAAGATAGGGTACTTTAGTCCATAGACACCTGTATCATACTTTGTTTCTGTGGTCAAACCGTCTTAGTCCGTATTTTTAGAGGAATTTTTTGTGCAACATTAACAATTACCAACTTGACAACTAGAGGTTAATAAATGTGGTTCTTGTGCTCGTCCATGCCCAGTTTCTTAAGCTTATACAGCCTTAAGACCCCTAAATTCTTTTTCTAATATTCTAAGATAGGGTACTTTAGTCCATAGACACCTGTATCATACTTTGTGTCTGTGGTCAAACCGTCTTAGTCCGTATTTTTAGAGGAATTTTTGTGCAACATTAACAATTACCAACTTGACAACACAGGCAAATGACTTGAAGTTTTGTTCCTTTTGTAGGGTGCTAGAATAAAACTTTTTTTCAAAAAAAGGAATGCATCATAAAAGTTGCTTTTAAGGCCGTAATTAAGTGAACTCGAAAACGTCGAGCTTCAAAATTGAAGTTAGGGTAGCCTTCTGTCTCTCAATTCTCTAGAGACTGTTGATTGTCAAAAACCTTTCAAATAGCACTTATTCATTGGCGGAAATAGCATGTTAATTACACCAGCTTGTCAATCTGGTCTCTAAGGCGATCTGAAACGATTCTTTCTGGCAACCGACTTGTAAAAATTTCAGGTAGCTGAAAATATTCTAGGGGACTGTTAAAAAACAGGCAAATACATCGAAAAATGGTTCCAATCATCTTACAGGTTATTGTCTTCTGCTCGTGATAGTACAGATTTTGTTCTAAAAGCAATATCCTTTATCGAGTACACTTGTGAAAAAGAGCTAGACATTTTCTAAGATTTTTAAGCAATTAAAGGAAATAGAGCAAAATCCTAGCAAACATTTTGTAGCATCTTCAAGAAGCTACGGCCTAATATTAAAAGCGGTATCTTCCGCCAATGAATGCTCGAGTACTTTTTAAATATAAATTTTCAGTTTTAACGTGGGATTTTCAAGTTCCATCAGTTCACTTAATCACGGCCTAAAGGACTTTGTAATTCTTGCTAAAGATGCTACTTCTGTATCCAGTATTATTGTCCAAGAACAAGCACTAGAAACAGAAACCGAAACTGAAAACAGAAACACAAAAGTTTTGATAGCCAATTCTAATCATCTAACATTGTTAACCATAATCTAATCCAGATCTTCACCAAACTATTTTTTTTTTTCATCGTAGCCAGATTTTACTCAAGATTCCACTATAACACAAATTTCTGCCATATTTTTTCCCAAATAGGGTCAATGCAAATTTTTAAAGGTCCAACATCCTTCCTTTTTTGTGGGGGGGGGGTGTTAGTAAAAATAAGAATTTTAATTTAACTTTAGACAAAAGTGCAATAATTTTCGCATCAAATTGTTATGCATACAATTTTTCTATGTTCAACCGTACCACCTTAAACTAAAGATCGTTATGGTGCGTTTGACACCATTTACGAGGTCAGTTTGATAACCCTTATATAAGCCTCGTTTTCATGCGTGTCTAGGTGGATACCAGTGATTAATACCCATCAGTTTGAGTCAGTAAGAAATACTTATAATAAAATAAAAATTATTGGTCAAAAAAAATTATTGGCTTTGCTGATCACTGAATGGACTCTTTTCAAAAGTAAAACAATTTTTTGGCTTATTTGATGATTTTCAGTCTTATTATAGAGTGTACTTATCAGAAGGATCTGCAAGCAACGATAAAAATTCGAACATTAAGATATACTTTTTGGAAATTGATTCATATCATTTTATTACTTATTGATTAAGACAAACGATCCTAGTCCCCTTGGTAACTTATCATGTCTAAGGAAATACTATTTTGTGACGGAAAATGGGGGGGGGGCTTATTAATATTGGCTTTTGAAGCTTTTTGGCTCCAATACCTTCTTGGTAATGGTACTCACCTGACACTAAATCCTGATGGCCTTTCTGCCCCACATTACCTGGTAATAGTTTTCTAAATGACCCTTTGACGACCAAGGATAATTTTTTTTTAATGAAAAGGTAAGGACAAATAGTACTTTCGCCAACGACACTACAAATTTAAGCGAATGTGACAGGCCTTAGCATCGTATGTGAAGAAGATTCCCTTGGTCCGCTCTCACAGTTGTATTTTTGGGTTGTACGGGCATGGCCTACGAGGCCAGGGCCAGGGATTTTTGTTGATTTTTTGTCATAAGTTTGGAAATCCTTAGTCCCTCTTGGTTTCAATTTTTCGGAATAAGGAATCTATAATCATTTCGAATTAAAAATTAAAAAAAAAATGATTTATTTGCAATACATATTTCCACATAAAAATCATACAGTCACTTTGAGGCTCGTGCTCTTGGGAATGTGGCACCTATCATCTCGACAGCCCTGGCCTCATGTGCCAGTCCTGTTTACTTATTCATATTTTGTCGATATACAACACATTTGTGAAAATATTTCGAATATTCATTATGATTATATATTGATTGTTTTTATGATTATTAACAGCGAAAAAGGGACAGAGCAAAATGGGGAAAAAGGGACAGGAAAAAAGCAAAAATGTTTAAATAAAAGTTAAAATTAGGTAATATAAAACATAATAAAATAGATAAGTATATGTATTTTTTTACCCTTTTGAGAGCCGTTTTGTTAGAATCAGTGGTAATAAGGGATGGGACCAATAAGAAAGCACTGTTTTTGCCGTATTCCTGAAAAAAATTCTAAACAATGGAAATGTTAGTCTAATAACACATAACACAACATATAACATATTCATGAAGGTACATTCATTGATTTCTACGAGCAACAGATATAGAACATTCGACTATTTCCTATTTTCTGGGGTGACGAATTATAAATAAAATGATGAGAAGGAATAGTGACTAAAGGGGCAGAGCAAAAGATATTGAGCAAAAGAAGTTTGGTATCCAAAATATAGGATTTTATCTGAGATGAGTTCAGAAAATAAAAAAAGTTTCTTTTTGACTCGAATTGGTCATTGCCATGGGGCCCCTAGGATCAGTATTGGAAACACTATTCCGCTACCCCAGTGTACCCACTGACCAATATATCTATTTTCCTATCTCAATGTGTGGATAAATAAATGACCATTAATATCACAAGATACTCGATATTTTATATTTTTTATGTTTCCAACAATGACAAATGGGGTAAAGTAAAATGGACATACTCATTGAAGTTCAATAGAAGTTCAACAGGGAAAATAAAGAGATTTCTTCTGAGGGCTAAATTATAAGAAATGACATTTCATCATTATTCGCACTGGAGTCCTTTTTATCAGTCTTAGATATATTTTTCCCCATGTCCCTGCCACAATGTGTAAATTGATCGATGTGTCATCTTTTGTCTACCCCAAATGGCCGTGAATAATAAAAAACGAGCTCGGAATATATTTTCAGTAATTCTAATTTCTTGTAAAATCAATCTCATGTAGCACAACATTTTCTGAATTGCATCAGTCAATCTACCTACTCGTTAATTTAGGAAAGCAAGTTCCCCTAATTTCACAAGTTATTGAGATGACATAACAATTAAACATATACTAAAGCTTCCCAATAAACAATTCACTTTGACGTTGTTACTCAAAAATAATTAGCCTATATGCATTGCACCTGACATTTTCAAACCTTTCTCTAACTGTCAACATTTTCCGGGGCGAAAATTTAACGCTCTAGGCTAATTCCAAAAACGTAATCAACAGCCGAGCCACTCTTCTAGCCGTCAAATAAAGTCCCGAAATTATCGCCACCGTATGGAGCATTTAGCATTTGAATAACCAAACAGGGGATGGCCAACTTCTTAAAGCTGATTTTACGGCTTACTTGAAAATTAATGAGTATTTTAGAAACGAAATAGTGGAGAAAAGCAGGTAGTAAACTAAAAAGAAAGTGAAAAGAAAAACAAATTTAAGCGATAAATTGTATGTTTTTTGGGATTCTTGGTACCAAGTGTTTTATTTTAACAGTAAAAAAGGATCAGTTAATCAGATGGGATTCGGGAAATAAAAAGAGAAATACACTAATTTTTCAGATAAAACAAAAAGTTATTCTGGACTAAAGTGGAAAGAACGAAATTACAAAAACTTCCAACTGTTAAGGATAAGAAATAAAGGATTTCTTAGTACTGGTGCAGCCTTCAGCGTAAATCTACCAGTTTTTGGTTATTTACTTGTTTGTTCCAATTTATTTTATTATTGTTCAAACTTCTGTTTTCATTTTCTGTTTTTGTTTAACTGCTTTGATTTACAAAACGATATACGAGAGAAATATGTTTTGCAGAAATTTAAGCAGTACTTGGCCTTTATTGACATCATTTCTGAAAAATTTCTGAACAAAAACACCAAAATTGGCAAAAAAAAGAGGAAAAACACTTCAATGGCTTGGTAAAAAATAAAGAATACAATATCATCGACAGTTTTTTTTATAGCTGAGAAACAGTTAATACACTCCGACGGTTTTCATCATCCAAGCGCCATTTCGTGTTTCAGTACTTCCTTTCACTTGAGTCTGGTATTTAGATAAATGAGGGGGAGTTTTGACTCTATACCCTAGCAAGATATCAGAATTTTCACGATTAGCAAACCCACGATTTGGGATTTTTACAATCATGGGTCGTGATGGGATCAGACCTGGTTTCAGGGTGAGACCTCTAACGAGTTTTCCTACCCAAAACCGTGAGTGCAAACAGCGCTGCAAGGTGCCATTTATGAGTGGCGTACCTCTAGAAAAATATAGACTAGTAAGCAATAGATCTTTTTAACTGGATTCTGGTTAATTGATAATTCTTCTGGGTTTGGTTTATTTTGGTTAGCAAAATGAATTATTTTTTGGAGGTTTCGAGACTTCAGATTGCAAGAACAGGTCCAAAAATTAATGTTAAGAAGACTAAGTTGCTAACACAGCTTTACTTAACTAGGTAATATTATTAGTATAGACAATGGGTGCAGTGATAATGTTAATAGTTGAACAGCCAAGGCCGAGGGTGTTTTTTTCACAGTTGAAAAAAGTCTGAAGGAATAGGAAGAGAAGTCTTCAAACCAAGAATAAAATATTGGAAACTGCAGTGATGACAGTCGTCAAATATGGTTCTGAAGCGTGAGTGTTCAGAAAGACGGAGGAGGATTTACTAGATGTTCTCCAGAGGAATTGCCTACGGACCTTTGTGGGTACCCAACCGACAGACCTTATCTCAAATAGAAAGTTGTACAAAAAATGTGGTAGTTCTTTCTAGGAATAAATGAGAGAATGTTTGAGGTGGCTAGGACACATTCTACGGATAAAGGATGACAGATTACCAAAGATCATCCTCGTCGACCAATCATTTAGGGTCAACCTCCTCGTTCCCGAACGAGGAGGGAGGATGTCATAAGGAGAGATTTAAGTGAAATTGGAAGTTCTTGGCAGGGTTTAAAGAGGAAGGCTTTGAAGAGATTGGGATGTAGAAGGAGCGTACGTAGCTGTGTTGGCCTCAGGTGACTTGTTGCTTCGGTGAGTTGTTATTAGTTGTGATTTCTCATGCTTTCCTATTTCTGCACATAATTCACCATTATTCTATAAAATTCACTCCCTTCCCCTCCCCTCAAATCCAGTGCCTCTCTAAGAGGTAAACCAATTTGTGCTAAGATGATCAGGTATAGCCACAGCTTTACATAAGCCTTAATTAAAAGTGAGAATAATAAATATCAGATGTTTCAAACTTATTACGTGCTAGGTGTTATGTTTAAGATAATATTTTGATGTTAATCTTTATTTTGACTATTTTTCATACTTTTTTTTTTAGTTTACTGTTTTGTAGTGCTAAAATTGGTCCTATGGTGTTATTAGCTTTCATTGGGTTAAGATTAGTTAGTTTCCAATGTACTATGATGCTATTTTATCGATAAAATGTTCTCTATATACCAACAGCTCGAGGTAGTACGCTGTATGTAAAGAGCTACTCATACCAATAGTAACTGCTACTCGGAAAAAGGAGCTTCTAAAACTATAAATGTATCTACATTTTTGTGCTTATTTTTGAGCAAAATTAAACTTTAATGCTGATTCTAAATTAGTAATAATCGGAAAAAGGAGAAAATATTAATGAAATTGGCAAAATCAACTTCAACATGTTTAATATCTCGGAAATTTAGGTTCCAGGTCCTGATCTACAAACATAAGAAACTTTCTGTTTTCTCAAAGAAACAGTCACGGATACCTGTTTATTTGAGTATTTGTTTCAGTTTTTTTTTCTAATGTCAGGGTTAATCATATCGAACCAGAGGTCAATAGAGAAAAGGGCTCATTCGAACAGAAATTGAAAGTTCCAGTGCCTCTTTCTTAAGCAACAAAAGAGATAAAACCATGGCAAAATTATTATGGCAAATAGGCAACACCGAAAAATTTGGCCCGAAAACTGCCAAAATACCCACGATTGAAAATCCCAGGCTTGCCAATTGATGTAGAACAACTTGAAAGCTCTTTTTATAGTCTGAGAGGTCACGGGCTTACAGAAATCATAGACCCTAGATGGCACATGCCAAGCGTGTCGAAAGTGTCCCAAGGGCGGTGGAATTTTCCGGGATGTGTGGTACACTTAGATATACACTAGGTGGAAAAAAGTGGGCGACCCTAATTCACCCCCCTAAGAATATACAAAATAAACAGTGATTATTCATATTTTTATATTTATTATCTTTTATGATTATATTTTTTCTATAATTGACTATTGACAAATATTTTTAAGGCTTATTTTCCCGACTCATTTTATTTGAGGATGAATATTTCTTGTGTGCTTAGGGGGAAGCCTCAGGAGTACATTCAAAGGCCTGAATTTTCAAAATTCTATTCAAATGAATTAGAGGGGGTGGAATACTTTATTCAGCCACCATGCTTTTAGATAAGTATATTTTAATTCAGCATGTAAATTAGATGCTGCGGGTTATAAGCTCCGTTCTTAGTGTGGGCATTTCGTTTGCTTTGCTTCGTTTCGTTTCCTTTTCGTTTTTTTTTCTTTTCGTTTCGTTTTCTTTTCGTTTCCTCTGTTTGCTTACCTGCACAGGCAGGGGATGTGGGAGAAGAAGGATGTTCTGTTGGCTATAATTTTGTGAGTAATTTAGTCAAATCCAAATATAAAGAAAAAAGTGGCATACATTTTAAATTTAGTAAAGCCTGCTCTGCGTTGGCTAGAGTGGAAATTTTATTCCTGTTATTTGTATTAATAAAGATTTACTTACAAAGATTTACATATTATTCTTACTTTTGTGGCTCAGCCTTTTCTCAAATTTACCCCCCCCCCTAAAATGTAAGGCCATCCTTAAAAATAAATTTCTCTATGTATTTAAGACGGAATAAAGTCAAGTTCAAACTATAGCTTAGGGAAGGGGCTGTATACGAACAAATTGTTTTGATCAGCTAAACTATAAACACGCCGTGAAATAACGATTTAAGGGATTCTAAATAACCTCATTTATTATCCACAAAAAAACGAAATACCAAAAAGAAAAGGGAATGTAATTTATGAGCTTAAGCCTTTTACTTATTAGCGCCAGTTTTAGCTGAAAGATTACCTCACTTCATGTCAATTCTCAAAGTTTACGATCCAATTTTTGGCTGAAGACGTCTAATATTCAATAAATCAGAGAATATGAGATACCCGCCTATCACTTGTAAGGAAATGGAGTCAAATTCTCTTCTATAGCGTTAGCAACGCTATATGATAATAAGATTGTTTAACACCTTTTAAAGAAATTTGTAAGATTAAATCATATAATTAGTCATACTAGACATAGGCAAGTGGCAACCCACCTATGTCGAAACTGTCACCAGTGTTGCTAGATGTTTGGTTTAAAGCTGTACCGCCTTAAAAGAGAAAATGCACCGAAAGCTCCATTTTTCTAATTAAAATGCACCGAATGAACGATGCCTCCTCCCCCTAAAAAAACAAAATAATGTGCTGATTCGAAAAAAAAATGCGCAAAACGCCTCAAAAAAGTGCCAAAATGGCCACTCTGAATGTCACCGATCAAAATGCCTAAAGTGAAGAAGTTTAGAGATTATTCGTATAAGGCTGGTCTAAAGGTGCCATTCAGATATATGCAATGGAATTCAAAACTGGTAGATAGATGGTGGCAGACCTAATCCACGCTCATCAAAGTCATTTTGAAAAACGTAACTCCGCTGTTTCAGAATTCTGGACCAGTGCGCATGTGCGCTGTCCTTGCATGTATCTCCATTGTCTGTATGTGTCATAATGGAGACTATTTTGCGTAAAAAAAAATTGATTTAAACCCAAATTCTGATGCTCGAATCAAAAATTCTACTGATTTTGAAAGAGCGGAAACATAGTTTGGCAAAAAGAAAAAGAGACATTAGGTACTTTACTTTGATTTCATGATGAAATGTACTTTAGTTTCATTGGTTTCTTATAACATATTTCTATGACCCAATCACATTATTCCTTATTCCTGGAGAGAAAATTAACCCCACCTTTCTAAAAGTCAATTGGTTTTTAACTTCTATGTTAATTTTTTATCCAATAAAGAGGACAAATAGTTTTTAGTCTCAAGATTTTTTACAAGTAGCTTTTTTTTATTGTTAGGAGGTGTTCTTGGTTTTATCTGAGTTTCATAAATAGTTAAAAACATAACAAACCAAATTTTGTAACGAGGAGAATTGTACAGAAGCAGGAGCGGTCTTGGCCTCTTTTGGGCCAACAAAGCAAACATGATGCACCAGCCTGGTTAACGGTCCTGGTCTCTTTTGGGCCCTGGTAAAAATATTGGTTATCCCCCTCCCCACCTGTCTTCCACAAATTTTTATTTAAAATTTAACAAAATTTTCATTTATTAACAAAATTATTTTCAATTAACTAATTAATAATAATCTACGTTTTGATTATTTAAAGTTTATTATTTTAATTATTTAGATATTATTAGTTATTTCATTTTGACTATAATAATTATTATTATTTCATTATTATTTTTTATTACTTAATTAATAAATTTATTAAGTATTTTCATATATTAACTATGCCCTCTAATTTATTAAATAAAAAAATTACAAAATGATTACAGCCGTTAGATTATTTATTTGAAATTTTGCACCCCTTAAAGTTGTTGCGCGCAGGGTGAGTGTCTCCTCTGTCCCTCCTCTAAAACTGTCTTTGCAGAGCGGTCACTAGTATGCATTTGGTATGTAAAAAATTGCGAAAACTCTTTGGAAATAATGTTTTTCCTCTCACAGATGATTTATTTTCTTTTTAGTTTTAATAGAGTGGAGACCCTGGGTCTAAGCCTAGAGTGAAAATGAAAATTAAGAAATCTTTCGATGATTTTCCTTCTAAACCACCTTTACATGTCTTTTTAGTAGCACATAAATGGTGATGCTTTCTAAAATGAAATTTGAAACATCCTTTTATTATTCTATTCAGCTTGTCAAAACCATTGATTAGAGATTAGAAATTGAAAAGGATAGTTGTTTTATATAATAAAATAATTAGTTTCACTTTAACTGAGGGACGACCCTACACCCAGGTTAATCAAAACAAAAATAAGACAAATTCTTCAAACTGGATGGGGCCAGGTCATAAAAAGGACTTAAAGGATATTTCACAAGGTGGATTAAGTTAACCAGCCCTGGGCTCAAATTTATAAAAAAAAACGAAAGAAAAAAGGTAAGGCACCCTACTCTGCCTTTAGATATATTTTCTTAAGAATGCCTTTCTTGATTCCTTTAACAACCTTTATATTTTTTCTCATTTTATTCGTCCAATGTAATATTCACCTACTGTTGCCATGTCAATTATAGACCCAGCAAAGAAGACACGAAACATGATTGTTTCTCTTATAGGAAACTAGCTGTTGGCGTGGCGCTTCGCGCCACACCAGCACCTAGTTGGTGGTGGCGCTTCGCCCCCTAAGCTCCCCCACGCGCGTAAGTCGTTACGCGCCATATTAGTTACTCGCTATTGTAGTTGTGTCCCTGTGTCCCACCTGTGAATATATATATATATATATATATATATATATATATATATATATATATATATATATATATATATATATATATATATATATATATATATATATATATATATATATATATATATATATATATATATATATATATATATATATATATATATATATATATATATATATATATATATATATATGTTTTTAACTACGTAAAACTTGCGAATATACAACATTTTTCGCTGTCCCATTGCCTGCGCATATACAAAGCCTTATATACTTATAATGACATCATATGCAAACCCTCTTTACAAACAAACAAACATGCATACATACAACTTATTTTTATATAGATAGATAGATATACATATACACTATATATTAACTACGTAAGACTTGCGAATATACAACATTCTTCGCTGTCCCATTGTCTGTGCATATAAATAGATTGTCAGATTTACAGACCCTCTAACATGCAAAGATAGGTCTGACCAGTGAGTCATGAAAGCCCACTGAAGTTCTCTACTACAAATTATGCTTTTAACCTCGTTTTGCCACTTATAATAGTCAACTGAAATAGACTTAATATGCTTAAATTTTCGGCAATGGAGAGAAAATTTTCCATTTTTATATAGTTTTCCTGTTGTTCTTAGTCAATAAAATTCCTCGGTGTATTAATATTTATATACAGTATTTCTTTTGTCACATAGATTCCCTGCGTATTAAATTTATTCCAATCTATTATTTGCATAAAATTATGCTAAACATAAGTATGATCATTTGGTGTTACATTAAATTCATTGAATCTATCATCTTGTATCCTTACTATTCTTTCTTTTAATGTACCTTCTAATGTATCGCCTTGATACATTAAATATGATTTGGAGATTCGTGTGCTTTGAATTAATTTCAGTCAACTAATTAATTTCAGCTCATTAATAGCACAAAGAAAGAAAACGATCAAAAATGGGGTTTTTAATTGGGGCAAAATGGGGCCAAATGAAAAAACTGAAGAAAGCGAAAAGAACAGAAAGCGAATATTTCGAGAGAACAACCGCCTCTCTTCTTCAGCACGATCAAACCAATAATATCAAGGAAAAAACAAAAAAAAGTGCGGAAAGTAAAACAATACCAACGAAAACAAGAGCTAAGAGCTGATATGGCACTTGTGACGAGACCGGACGAGCCAAGAGCTCATGTAGTATGAGCTCTAGCAAAATTCTAAGAATCAACAGATTGATTTAAAAGGCAAATCGGAGGCTTAATGCCGGTCGGGATTTAAAATAAGAGCTCTGAGTCACGAGGTCCTTCTAAATATCAAAATTCATTAAGATCCGATCACCCATTCGTAATTTATAAATAACTCATTTATTCTACTTTTTCCTCTCCCTTCAGCCCCCCAGATGGTCTAATCGGGGAAAACGACTTTATCAAGTCAATTTGTGAAGCTCCCGGACACGTCTACCAATTTCCATTGTCCTAGCACGTCCAGAAGCACCAAACTCACCAAAGCACTGAACCCCACCCCCTAACTCCTCCAAAGAGAGTGGATCCAGTACGGATTCAGTCCGGTTACTTCAATCACGTATCTACGACATTTGCTCATTCTACCCACCAAGTTTCATCCCAATTTCTCTACTCTAAGCGTTTTCCAAGATTTCCGGTTTCCCCCTCCAACTCCCCAATGTCAACAGATCTGGTCGGGATCTGAAATAAGAGCTCTGAGACATGAGTTCCTTCTAAATATCAAATTTCATTAAGATCCGGTCACCCGTTCTTAAGTTAAAATTCCTCGATTTTTTGATTTTTCCAAATCAACACCTCTAGCTCCTCCAAAGTGAACAGATCCGTTCCAATTATGTCAGTCACATATCTATAACTTGTGATTGTTCTTCCCATCAAGTTTTATCCCGATCTCTCCACTCTAAGCGTTTTCCAAGATTTTTGTTTCTCCCCTCCAACCCCCTATGTCCTCGGATCCGATTCGAATTGAAAATGGAGCATCTGAGACATCCTTCTATATCCTTCTATATATCAAGTTTCATTAAGATCTAATCACCCATTCGTAAGATACGTTTCCAAGAATTCTGGTCTCCCCATCCAACTCCCCCCAATGTCACCGGATCTGGTCGGGATTTAAAATAAGAGCTCTAAAGCACAAGATCCTTCTAAATATCAAATTTCAGTAAGATCTGATCACCCGTTCGAAAGTTACAAATGCCTCATTTTTTCTAATTTTTCCGAATTACTACATCCCCCCTGAACTCCACCAAAGAGGGTGGATCCACTCCTGTTATGTCAGTCACGTATCTTGGACATGTTTTTATTCCTCCCACCAAGTTTCATCCTAATCTCTCCGCTTTAAGTGTTTTCCAAGATTTCCAGTCCCCCCCCCCCCAATGACGCTTGATCCGGTCGGGATTTAAAATGAGAGATCTGAGTTACGAGGTCCTTCTAAATATGAAATTTCATTAAGGTACGATCACTCCTTCGTAAGTCAAAAATACCTCATTTTTTCTATTTTTTCAAGTTTAAAAATCCCCCTCAAACTCCTCCAAATAGAGCGTATCCGTTTCGGTTATGTCAATCACGTATAAAGGACTTCTGCTTATTTTTCCCACCAAGTTTTATCCCGATCCCTCCACTCTAAGTGTTTTCCAAGATTTTAGGTTCCCCCCGACTCCCCCATATGTTACCGGACCCAGAGTGGATCCGTTCCAGTTATATTAGTTACGTATCTTGGACTTGTTTTTATTCTTCCCACCAAGTTTCATCCTGATCTCTCCGCTTTAAGTGTTTTCCAAGATTTCTGGTTCCCCCAACTCCCCCCTTAATGACTCTGGATCCGGTCGGGATTTAAAGTAAGAAATCTGAGTTACGTTGTCCTTCTAAATATGAAATTTCATTAAGATCCGATCACTCCTTCGTAAGTTAAAAATACCGCATTTTTCTAATTCTTCAGAATTAGCCCTTCCCCCCAACTCCCCCAAACAGAGCAGAACCGTTCCGGTTATGTCAATCACATATTTTTATTTTTTTCCCTTATCTTTCCCACCATGTTTTATCCCGATCTCTCCACTCTAAGCGTTTTCCAAGATTTTAGGTTCCCCCCTCCAACTCTCCCCAATGTCACCGGATCTGGTCAGGATTTAAAATAAGAGCTCTGAGACACGATATTCTTCCATACATCAAATTTCATTAGGATCCCATCACCCGTTCGTAAGTTAAAAACTTCATTTTTTTCTATTTTTTCCGAATTAACTGGCCCCCCACTCTCCCCCCAGATGGTAAAAATCGGGAAAACTACTATTTCTAATTTAATCTGGTCCAGTCCATGATACGCGGGCCAAATTTCATCGTCCTAGCTTACCTGGAAGTGCCTAAAGTAGCAAAACCGGGACCGACAGAGCGACAGGAATTGCGATCGCTATATGTCACTTGGTTAATACCAAGTGCCATAAAAACTCATAAAAAAATTAAATAAAATTCAATAAAGACCAAAAATTAAAAGAATTAAAATCAAATACCTAACAATATAGGCTTTCTGTGAAATATTCTCGAAATATTCGCTTTCTGTGTTTTCTTCAGTATTTTCATTTAGCCTTTAAAAACCCCATTTTTGATTGTTTTCTTCCTTTGTGTTATGGCAGGCCAATATGGTTTAAGAAATTATCATCGATCAAATAAAGTTCACATTAAATATGTAAGTGTACCAATCGGCAAAAAAAAAAGTTTATTTAATGTATCATCTTGCATCTTTTATATCCTTTCCATTAAAGTATTCTTGTATCCTTTAATGTATCCCCTTGATACATTAAATGCTTCATTTAAAATATTATGATTTGGTGATTCTAGTGAATTGAATTTATTTCAGTTCATCAGTGTCATAAATTAAATGTAAGCACATTTTTGGTAATACATTGATTTTATTTAATGAATCACCTGGTATCCTTAATATTTCTTTCCTTTGAGTTGTCTTTGTATCCTTCAATGTATCAACCTGACACATCAAATGCGTCACAATTTGGTGATTCTTGCGCATTATATTTATTTCACTTTAATATTTTAAAACTTATATTAAATGTAAGTATTACCATTTGGTGCTATGCAAATATCAAATTGCTCTGGTGCCCGTGCATGTACCACAATCCTAATTTTAATAATGTTGTCTTAAACATTCCCAAAAGAAAACTCCTACAATTTTTAAATCGTTAAAAGACTGGGAAAGTCAAGATAGGGACGCAACGATTACGACAATATAACGAACAAAAACAGTTGCACCACAACAAACTGATTTCCCATTTCAGGAAAAATCATCCTTTATTGACAGAAGGATTAATGAATTTAAAGAAGAAAGGATAAAGGAAAACCTGATAAAATTGACATTCTTATTTTCTATTCGGAAATGAAAAAAGTTGACTAGACTCAAGGTCACATAGTTGAAATTTCAGTAAGAGCACTGAAAGAGGAGAAATATGGGCACTAAAAGAGCACTAAGGAGAAAGGAGACCAAGGAAAAGAGCACTGAAGAAAGAAAGGAACACTAAAACAGCACCGAAGGAGAAAGATCACTAAAAGAAGAAAGGAGCACTAAAAAGCACTGAAGGAGAAAGAGCAAAGGAGGCCAAGGATAAAGAGCATTGATAGAAGCAATATAAATTTTGCTTTAACTATAAATGTTTGTAGCAGTGGACCAATGGAACCATTTTTGAGATCTGATGCCGTTTCCTCGTTTTTTATTTCCACGTAGAATCTAGATCAAGCCTTAGAAAGAACGAAGCATAAATGAAGCATACGAAGAGTTCATATTGAAGACCGCTATGCGAAACGTTATTCAGATTACAATTTGTTCAAGAATCTAGATCAAGCCTTAGAAAGAACGAAGTGTAAATGAAGCATACGAAGAGTTCTATTGAAGACCGCTATGCGAAACGTTATTCAGATTACAACTTGTTAAATCCGTTTTAAAAATAGTTTCAATTAAATAATTTAAATCTCGCAATGGAAACGTTATTTTTTCGAGACCATAGCTTCATGAGCAGTTTCCAGTTAATACGCGATGAAGACGTTACAAACGAAACGCCCTTGGCGTTCATTTTCATAACCTACTTGTATTTTTGCACCCTTATCAAAATCAGTTAAATGCATCTTCAAGGCAAAGGTTGGTGCGTTCCAGAGCTGGAAAATTAGGATTCGAAATTTATTTGATCAGATAAAAAGTGCCTTAAAGCCGGCACCCCCCACGGACCAGCACCCGGGACAGGGCGCCTTTCCCCCTTGATGCGTCCCTGATTCATATCCATTTTCTTTAAGTCGATCATCGTAACGAGAACGAATTGGACGAATTCTTAAATGAGAATAAGCATAAGGCTAAACCCAGCTTGATCCCATCTATCAAAACATTTCCGCTTAGAATCATCTGTGTGATTCAGCCCAATTATCCAAAGCCCGCCTCTTAGTTTCAGTACCTATTGCTTCATCAGGACCTAAGTTTTTAATGTTCTGAGTTTGCCTTCTTTGTTGCTGTATTCAATAAAAAAAAGTTGTTTAAACTGAAAGAAAAGAACGGTGCTGAAAATAAAACAAAACAAAATTATTCCATATATGAGGAGGGATGCCTCCTCCTCAGCCCCTCTTTCTTTACGCTATAGTTTTTTAATGTTTTAGAAAATCATCTTATTCAAGTTCAATTGCCCTAGTGTTTCAGCAGTCGTTCTTAAGGAATCGAGAAAAGAGCAACAGGTTGAGGAAGGGGCAGCTTTCATTTAAAAAATAATTTATGTTAGTTTTGAGTTTAAATACTGCTACTTACTTTAAGTTGAAAAAAGTTTGTTTTTTTATTTAATTTCTAAGGGTTTTTAGATAATGGCCCAGGTCTGACCAAGATTTGATCTGGGCTACCGGCCCCATAAGATCCTGATTTCTCGCTGCTAAATCGAAAACATAAATAATTGTGAAATGATTGGTAGTTTTCCGCTTTTTCAGTTGTTCTGCCAATAAATCAAAATATTGGATTATAGTTAAAACTTTGGACAAGATATGTATATTTACTCAAAATTTTGGATTGACAGTCATTTTGTTGAACAAGTTCCAAATAGTATTTTAACTACAGAATTTCGGGTGGAAGTGGACGGAGAGGGGTATATGGATGGGAATTCTGAGTGACTTTTGATATTCTACGTGGCTGTCAACCATCATAACCTCTACAATAGGGTTTTCTAATGTTTAAATACATTGTACATACATGTTAAAATAAAATAAAACATTGTATATAAATAGAAAAACAGAAACATTAACATTAAAACAACTGAAAACTAAGCTCCTAGTAGCGCTTGTAAGCTCCCTCCCCCATAAAAATTTTCCAGTGATTCTCATATAAAATAATGCCCCGTCTCGCCATTTCCACCTCTTTGCTGGAAGGTATGTGAATGTAATATTTTACGATACTCGTTGTCGCAATAGGAGGGGTACTATTAACCACCCCCTGTCCTGAAACTCCAAAAAGACGGCATAGGCTAAAAAATATTCCCGGGAATCAAGAAGTATTAGACATTAATGTCTCCCCCTTTCCCAAAACTCATTCTACATTCATCTGAAGGCTCAATGAGAGTTAAAATATTTGTCCATTAAAATGCACTCTTTGAGACACATCAGTGATCTTCCACATAACAAAAATAATAATAATAAAAATTCCGCATATTTTTGTAGATATGAGCTTGAAACCTCTACAGTAGGGTAGAGGTTTCTCTCCGATATACTAAATCTTATAGTGTGACTTAAATTAAGACCGCTTGCGCTTTTGGATGTGCTTTCCCCCCTTTTCAAAAATCAAGCAGATCTTCCCGGGCTCATAGATAAAATGGGTTTTTAGTATTTTCGTAAAAAACATTGAAAAAATAAAAATAAGGCAGAGATTTTCAAACACCTTTATAGTATTTTCGTTGAAAAAAAAACTACAAAAATCATAAGTGCCTTCCCCCTTGTATTTTGGAAAATACATTTTTTTTAAATATTTTCACTAAAAACATAAAAAAGCAAAAATGTAAATCATAGATTTTGAACACTAGTCTTGTTCAATGTTTGCATTAGAAATAAATGACCCACCCCATAGATTTTGAAAATAGGCTACCTCTTTTTAAGTGTTTTTGAAAAAAATCTAAGAAAAATGCCTTCCAGGCTAAATTTTGATGTGTTTAATAGTTTATTCATTTAAAAACGAAAAATAAAATCCTTACCTCGCTCCCAACATTTTTTTGAATTTAAACCACAGTCCCCTGCTTACTAGAATGGATCATGACAACCATTTATTTCTACAAGTAATCAATTTCTATTCACTAGCAATAAAATTCACTATATTACATATATATTCACTATATAACAATAACATTTCAAACAGTTCGTGGTAACGAACTGTAGTAAGGAGTGACCCGGCTCAATAGTAACCAAAACTCTAAAAAATTGAAGTTTGATATCAATAGCTACATCAAAAGAATCGCATATTAATGCTGATTTTAAATATATAAGTTTCATCAAGTTTAGTCTTACCCATCAAAAGTTACGAGCCTGAGAAAATTTGCCTTATTTAGGAAAATAGGGGGAAACACCCCCTAAAAGTCTTAGGATCTTAACGAAAATCACACCATCAGATTCAGCGTATCAGAGAACCCTACTGTAGCAGTTTCAAGCTCCTATCTACAAAAATGTGGAATTTTGTATTTTTTGCCAGAAGACAAATCACGGGTGCGTGTTTATTTGTTTTTTTGTTTTTTTGTTTTTTTGTTTTTTTTTTCTTTTCCCCAGGGGTCATCGCATCGACCAAGTGGTCCTAGAATGTCGCAAGAGGGCTCATTCTGACGGAAATGAAAAGTTCTAGTGCCCTTTTTAAGTGACCAAAGAAATTGGAGGGCATCTAGGCCCCCTCCCACGCTCATTTTTTTCCAAAAGTCAACGGATTAAAATTTTGAGATATCCATTTTGTTCAGCATAGTCGAAAACCATAATAACTATGTCTTTGGGGATGACTTACTCCCCCACAATCCCTGGGGGAGGGGCTGCAAGTTACAAACTTTGACCAGTGTTTAGATATAGTAATGGTTATTGGGAAGTGTACAGACGTTTTCAGGGGGATTTTATTTTGTTTGGGGGTGGGGCTGAGGAGAGGGGGCTATGTTGGAGGATCTTTCCTTGGAGGAATCTGTCATGGGGGAATAAAAATTCAATGAAAAGGGCGCAGGATTCTCTAGCATCACTGTAAGAAAACAATGAAAAATAAACATGAAAACGTTTTTTCAAATGAAAGGAAGAAGTAGTATTGAAACTTAAAACGAAAAGAGATTATTCCGCATATAACGGGTTCTAAGAATACTTTAGCATAAAGAGCGAGGTATTTAGGAGAAGATAAATACCTTGCTCTTTATGCTAAAGTATTTTTAGTAATTTCAACTATTTATTCTAACGCCTTTCTGATTCAGGGGTCATTCTTAAAGAATTGGGACAAAACTTACGATTTAGTGTAAAGAGCGAGGTATTAACGAGGGTACAAACCCCTTCGTATACATAATAAAAATATAAGGTTATGAAAGTTTGTTACGTAAGTTAATTCTTCAGTTACGTATATTTTTTACTAATAAAAACGGTCGTTAAAAATTAAAAGTTCTAGTCGCCTTTTTAAGTAACAAAAAAATTTGAGGGCAACTAGGCCTCCTTCTCCACCCCTTATTTCTCAAAATCGTCTGATCAAAACTAAGAGAAAGCCATTTAGCCAAAAAAAGAATTAATATATAAATTTCATTTTAATAATTTATGTGCGGAGAGCCAAAACCAAACATGCATTAGTTCAAAAACGTTCAGAAATTAAATAAAAAAAAACTAATTTTTTTAGCTGAAAGTAAGGAGCGACATTAAAACATAAAACGAACAGAAATTACTCAATGAAAAAATAAACATGGAAAAATTCTTTCAATTGAAAATAAGGAGTACCATTGAAACTTAAAACGAACAGAGGGGAGGGGACAACTCATTTCATATACGGAGTAAAATATAAAAAATATAAAATATAAAAATATAAATGTAAAAATATAAAATATAAAAAAAATATAAGGTTATGAAAGTTTGTTACGTAAGTTAATTCTTAAGTTACGTATATTTTTTACTAATAAAAACGTTCGTTAAAATTAAAAGTTCTAGTTGCCTTTTTAAGTAACCGAAAAATTGGAGGGCAACTAGGCCTTCTTCTCCACCCCTTATTTCTCAAAATCGTCTGATCAAAACTAAGAGAAAGGCATTTAGCCAAAAAAAGAATTAATATACAAATTTCATTTTAATAGTTTATGTGCGGAGAGCCAAAACCAAACATGCATTAATTCAAAAACGTTCAGAAATTAAAAAAAAAAAACTAATTTTTTTAGCTGAAAGTAAGGAGCGACATTAAAACTTAAAACGAACAGAAATTACTCCGTATATGAAATGAGTTGTCCCCTCCGCAATCCCTCGCTCTTTACGCTAAAGTTTGACTCTGCCACAATTCTAATTTTTAAAACAATTTAAAGCTTTAGCGTAAAGAGCGAGGGATTGCGGAGGGGACAACTCATTTCATATACGGAGTAATTTCTGTTCGTTTTAAGTTTTAATGTCGCTCCTTACTTTCAGCTAAAAAAATTAGTTTTTTTTTTTAATTGTTTACTAAGATAGGGTGTTTTTAGCATAAAATGACTATACATCAAACAGTTCGTGATAACGAACTGTAGTAAGGAGTGACCCGGCTCAATAGAAACCAAAACTCTAAAAAATGGAATTTTGAAACCAATAGCTACATCAAAAGAATCGCATTTTAATGCTGATTTTAGATATATAAGTTTCATCAAGTTTAGTCTTACGCATTAAAAGTTACGAGCCTGAGAAAATTTACGTTATTTTAGAAAATAACTTAACGAAAATTACACCATCAGATTCAGCGTATCAGAGAACCCTACTGTAGAAGTTTCAAGCTCCTATCTACAATTAAATAAAAAAAACGAGTTTTTTTTAACTGAAAGTAAGGAGCGACATTAAAACTTAAAACGCACAGAAATTACTTCGTATATGAAAGAGGCTGCTTCCTCATCAACGCCCCGCTCTTTACGCTAAAGTTTGACTCTTTCTCTCAATTCTTCTTTTTAAAACAGTAAAAAACTTTAGCGTAAAGAGCGGGGCGTTGATGAGGAAGCAGCCTCTTTCATATACGAAGTAATTTCTGTGCGTTTTAAGTTTTAATGTCGCTCCTTACTTTCAGTTAAAAAAACTCGTTTTTTTTATTTAATTTCTGAACGTTTTTGAATCAATGCATGTTTTGATTTTGGCTCTCCGCAGAGGAATAATCAAAACGAAATTTTGCATATTTTTTTTGGGGGGGGGGGCTAAATGGCTTTCTCATAATTTTGATCGAATGATTTTGAGAAAAAAGAGCGGGGGCGAAGCCTAGTTGCCCTCCGATTTTTTGGTTAATTAAAAAGGCAACTAGAACTTTTAATTTTTTACGAATCTTTTTATTGGTAAAAGATTTACGTAACTTATAAATTAGCTTACGTAAAGAACTTTTGTATTCTCATGTTTTTATTACATATATGAGGGGATTCGCCCCATCGTCAGTACCTCGCTCTTTACACTAAAGCTTAAATTTTATCCCAATTCATTAAGAATGACCCCTGAATCATAAAAGCCGTAGAATAAATAGTTGAAATTACTAAAAATACTTTAGCGTAAAGAGCTAGGTATCATAAGGAGGTGAGCCCCTTATATGGGTAATAATTTCTGTTTGTTTTAAGTTTTATTGCTGTTCCTTACTTCCAGGTGAAAAAGCTTTTTCACATTTATTTTTTAATTTTTTTTTAAATAATGCTAGTAAATCCTGCTCTCCCTTCATGGAAGTTTTCTTCTCCCATGACAAATTCTCGATGGAAAGTTCCCCCAGCATATCCCCCTCTTCTCAACCCCTCCCCCCAACCAAAAAAATCCTCCTGAAAACGCCTGTATACTTCCCAATAACCATTACTATATGTAAGCACAGGTCAAAGTTTGTAACTTGTTGCCCCTCCCACGGGGACTGTGGGGGAGTAAGTCGTCCCAAAAGACATAGTTATAAGGTTTTCGACTACGCTGAATAAAATGGCTATCTCAGAATTTTGATCCGTTGACTTTGGTAAAATAATTAGCGTGGGAGGGGGCCTAGGTGCCCTCCAATTTTTTTGGTCACTTAAAAAGGGCACTAGAACTTTTCATTTCCGTTAGAATGAGCCCTCTTTCAACATTCTAGGACAACTGGGTCGATACGATCACCCCTGGGGAAAAAAAAACAAAAAAAAAACAAAAAAAAAAAAAAAACAAATAAACACGCATCCGTGATCTGCCTTCTGGCAAAAAATGCAAAATTCCACATTTTTGTAGATAGGAGCTCGAAACTTCTACAATAGGGTTCTCTGATACGCTGAATCTGATGGTGTGATTTTCGTTAAGATTCTATGACTTTTAGGGGGTGTTTCCCCCTATTTTCTAAAATAACGCAAATTTTCTCAGGCTCGTAACTTTTGATGGGTAAGACTAAACTTGATGAAACTTATATATTTAAAACCAGCATTAAAATGCGATTCTTTTGATATAGCTATTTGTATCAAAATTCCATTTTTTAGAGTTTTGGTTACTATTGAGCCGGGTCGCTCCTTACTACAGTTCGTTACCACGAACTGTTTGAAAATGTGGAATTTTGTATTTTTTGCCAGAAGGCAAATCACGGATGCGTGTTTATTTGTTTGTTTGTTTTTTTTCCCAGGGGTGATCGTGTCGACCCAGGTGTCCTAGAATGTTGCGAGAGGGCTCATTCTAACGGAAACGAAAAGTTCTAGTGCCCTTTTTAAGTGACCAAAAAATTGGAGGGCACCTAGGCCCCCTCCCACGCTAATCATTTTCTCAAAGTCAACGGATCAAAATTCTGAGATAGCCATTTTATTCAGCGTAGTCGAAAAACCTTATAACTATGTCTTTGGGGACGACTTACTCCTCCACAGTCCCCCGTGGGAGGGGTTACAAGTTAAAAACTTTGACCAGTGCTTACATATAGTAATGGTTATTGGGAAGTGTACAGGCAATTTCAGGAGGATTTTTTGGCTGGGGGAGGGGTTGAGAAGAGGGGGATATGCTGGGGGAGCTTTCCATTGAGGAATTTGTCATGGGGGAGGAAAATTTCCATGAAGGGAGCGCAGGATTTACTAGCGTTATTTAAAAAAAAACAATGAAAAAATTAATATGAAAAAGGTTTTTTCAGCTGGAAATAAGGAGCAGCATTAAAACTTAAAACGAACAGAAATTTTTATCCATATGAGGGGCTCACCTCCTCCTAATACCTCGCTCTTTGCGATAAAGTATTTTTAGTAATGTCAACTATTTATTCTGTGGCTTTTGTGATCCAGGGGTCATTCTTAATGAATTGGGACAAAATTTAAGATTTAGTGTAAAGAGAGAGGTACTAACGAGGGGGCGAACCCTCTCATATGTGTAATAAAAACATGAGAATAAAAAGTTCTTTACGTAAGCTAATTTATAAGTTATGTATATCTTTTACTAATAAAAAAATTCGTAAAAAATTAAAAGTTCTAGTTACCGTTTTAATTAACCAAAAAATTGGAGGGCAACTAGGCTTCCTCCCCCGCTCTTTTTTCTCAAAATCATTCGATCAAAATTATGAGAAAGCCATTTAGCCACAAAAAAAATAAAAATATGCAAATTTCGTTTTAATTATTCCTCTGCGGAGAGCCAAAATCAAAACATGCATTGATTCAAAAACGTTCAGAAATTAAATAAAAAAACAAGTTTTTCCAACTGAAAGTAAGTAGCGACATTAAAACTTAAAACGAACAGATATTACTTCCTATATGAAAGGGGCTGCTTCCTCATCAACACCCCGCTCTTTACGCTAAAGTTTTTTTTACTGTTTTAAAAAGAAGAGTTGAGAGAAACAGTCAAACTTTAGCGTAAAGAGCGAGGCGTTGATGAGGAAGCAGCCCCTTTCATATACGAAGTAATTTCTGTTCGTTTTAAGTTTTAATGTCGCTCCTTACTTTCAGTTGAAAAAACTTTTTTTTTTATTTAATTACTATATAAAATAACTATAAAATACTACACTAACTAAAAATAACTATAAACTATACTATACTATATTACATGTACTACATTATACTATATATAGGCTACTATATACTATATAAAATATACTATATATACTATATACAATATATACTATATTACTATACTATATATACATACACTCTATTCACTAAAAAATAAATGAATATAATACTACTGCTTGTGCGCGTTCGGTGAATCTGTGTATTTATCTAATTCTACAGTTTTCATTTACGGTCAACATCGAGCAAATAAAAATAATCTGTGAAGCTTTAATGATCGTAATTCGAACATCATTGCAAAACATGAAAAAGAATGAAAGGGGACGATAAAAGAACTAATCATATATCACTCAATAGGAATTGCGTCCGACCCAAGTTTCATGAGAAGTTATCGCAGTCATAAAACGCCTTCTAGTAAGACAATTGATCCAAGGATCAACGAAGCGATAATACGGCTCTTTGATTTACGCCCTTAAACCATCTCATCATCATTATCATTATTGCACCGTCCATTAAATACGGGATCCCTGCCTTATCTAAAAATCGGTTTTTGGGAAATGTTCGATTTCGTGGATAATAAGTTGATATTTTATGAGTTACAGTTCCAATATTGAACGGACTAGAATTTTTCTGTTTTCATTATGTCCTTCTAGGAGGGATAGAGTGAAGATTATTACCAACCTTCATATCTAAAAAAGATATTAGTTCATTAAATTGAGATAGTAAATAAATGGGTAATAAATAAGGTAATAATCCACAAATTTTGATAATTAATTTAAACTTTTGTAACAACATTTCTAGCTTAGCAAATTTGATTCTAGAATGAAGGGTATTTTTATGACATAACAAGGGCGCGATAAGAAATTATTAAGCTTGTCATGAAAAGACTGTTTTATTCAAGGACTTTATCATCATAGGATTTGCAAAAAACTAGGATCAATTTGGTCCATAAGCTTTTTGTGCATTCTCAATGAACTACTACTCCAATTTAGTAAAAAAGCTTTTAGCAAAATGAGTTTTTAGTAAAACCCATAATTTAGTAAAAATATTTTCCAGCCAGGCACGAGCCAGTGGAAAAGGTCCTTCGCTTCCCCATCTAGTTATTTTCAAGCCTACTTTATAGTTTCTTTATTTACATGAAATTGACTAGCTCTTAAAACTTTTTTCCAATTCCCCCTCCCCCCTACTAAAGCAGAACCCAGCCAAAGTACCCCTTTCCAGGGGATTCATGAACTAAGACCAAATGTTCGCTTCGGTTGACACATTTCAGTTGGTTACTTTGATGTTTGCTTTATTTCATATCATGATTATAATAAAGTAGTTAATCAAATGCTTAAATGTATAAAAATAGTGTCATATAACATATTATATATAAGAAACTTAGAAAACATTTAGTAAACAATGCTAGTAATCAACATTGTGAAACTAACAGTGAAACAGGGTTAAACATTTTAAAAAAGATAAATGCACAGTTTTGACATGTAATTAATCATTTGCTTAAATATATGAAAATAATTGAATGTAAAATATTAAATAAAAGAACAAAGTTTCGAAACATCTATTGGCATCAATGTGAAGTCCCCAGTCATAGTTAAATACTATCAGAACTACTTATCATATTGATAAGGTTACATTGACATTTGCTTATTTCATATCAGTGGTTATAAAATTCAAAATACTATTTATTCTACTGCCATAGCTTTGACATTCTTGTTTTAAAGGAGTCATAAAACTTTAAAGGACATTGGAACACACATCTTCAATTATTGGTAAAGTTGATAACGCGAACTACTCTAACCAATTGAAATATTTGTTATTACCGTATTGGTTTTCCAAAACCTTGATCTAGGGATATAAGCTTTCGAGTATCTGTCAAAATACTATTTTGATCAATTATTGATAAAAAAAAATTTGAACACTGTTGATCAGTTTTAAATTAGTTAAATCAATTCTTTAATTCTCTGATTAGATTCATGATTTTGTGAATATTTCGATTCACATATTATTGCGATAGCCAAGGATTAGACTGACCCAGAATTTCATGCTGAATTCAACTACAACATTAATTTCTGTCAGAAATTTACTTACATCCACACCCCACCCCTAATAGTAAAAAAATAAATAATTCAGGGTGTATACTTGACCAAAAGAGTGGAGATTCAAGGTATATATTTGACCATTAATGAAGGGGTATAATGAAGGGGTCGAGGTAAATTATAAGTCGGATTGTTAGTGAGAGGGTGGTATTAAAGCAAATATGCGACAGAAATGAATATTATATTTAGATTGAGGGTGAAATTCCTATTCTGAAGGTAAGTTTATTTCTTAGCTATCACAATAATATGTTGATAAAAACAAATTACTCATGATTATAATTTAAAAATAGAGTAATTAGCATTGAGTTAATTATTTAAAAACTTTTCAAAAAGACAAAAGGGTGGTAATCTCCCTCTTAACATAAATATTTACTTTCTATTTCTTGAATCAAAAATGAATATCAGATAAAATTTGCTACATTAAATTGATTTATGGGTAGCCTAATGATATTGTAGTGCTAAAGACGGTAGCGTACTCTTGTGCCATTGGAGACACAACTCCTGTTGATCTTGATAAAAATACTACTTAATACCTTAAAGTACAATGAACATCAAAATAAAAACATTTTTTGCCCCTTGGATCAATTTTACGTCTATTTAAACCTGATTAAATAAACAAAAAGTTTTTTTTCAACTGAAAGTAAGGAGCAGCATTAAAACTTCAAACGAACAATAATTATTACGTACATGAGGGGTTTTTCTTCCTCAGCACCTCGGTCTTTACGCTAAAGTTTTTTAGTACTTTTAAAAGAAGCTTTTTATTGTTCTAATTAAACGAACATAGTATTTCAGTAGCTGTTCTTAAAGAATCGGGACATAATTCAAACTTTAGCGTAAAGAGTGAGGTGTTGAGGAAGTGCAGCCCCTCTCATATATGTAGTAATTTATGTTACTTCTGTTTAATGTTGCTCCTTTCTTTCAGTTGAAAAAACTTGTTTTCTCTAATTTTATTTTTGATCGCTTTTAAAAATTCCAGGAAATCGAAGAAAAATCCCTCCTCCCCATAGATTTATTCTCTAGACAATTCAATCCTGGTGAAAATTTACTCCGGATAATTACCCTTAGCATCTCCACGCGTAAAATTGAATCGGCAAAGAGAAAGCAATACAAGAGAAAGGCAAAGACGAATTTCGCATAGGAATTCTAGTAAATTCCCCCAGTACAAAATTTGCCCTGAATAATTCTCCCTGGAAACTTCCCTTCCCATGAAAAAATTATCTTGGTGGAAAATCCTACCAGCAGAAAATTTCCCTCCCCCCACCCAAAAAATGTACGCATACTTCACAATAACAAATAATATACATAAACAATGGGCGTAAATTAAGGACCTCTCCCCAGGGACTTTTGGGGGTCATGATATCTCCGAAGGCACAGTTGTTCGGCCTTTCAACTATGTTGAACAAAATGGCTATCTCAAGATTTTGTTCGGACAATTTTCAAAAAAATGGGCGTGGGAGAGGGGTTAATTAACCTCCAATTTTGTTGTCACTTAAAAAGGGCACTAGAACTTTTGATTTCCGTTCCAAATAGCCCTCTTTCAATATTCTAGGACCACTGGGTCGATACGATCAACCCTGGAAAAAAGAAAAAATAATAAAGACGCATCCATGATCTTGCTTCTGGCAAAAAACTACAAATTTCTACATTTTTGCAGATAGGAGTTTGAAACCTCTAGAGTAGTGTACTTTGATATGCTGAATTTGATTGTGTGATTTTCATCAGGATTCTATGACTTTTAGGGGGTGTTTCATCCTTATTGAAAATGATTTAAATATTCTCAGGCTAGTAACCTTTGATGATTGAAACTAAACTTAATGAAAATTATATATTTGAAATCAGCATACAAATCCGATTCTTTTGTTATATCAATATCGGTATCAAAATTCTTTTTTTTTAGTTTTGATTAGGCTACTTTTGAGCCGAGCCACTCCTTACCAAATTTTATTTCAGCCTTATGAAATTTTTATCACAGTGCCGCACTTGTCAGTTTTACCACATTGAACCCTGGAAACAAGTAAACAAGACTAATTCATTCAAAATAATAATACTTTTCGTCTGTGAAAGGAAATAAAAAGATAACTATTTGATGATTCCCAAAGACAATTTTGCCTTCAAAGAAAAGCCCCTCTTCTTAAAGTTTTGTTTGCCATATGTTTTTAGCTTGTTCTTTGCTGATTTCTTATTTACGATTTTTTCTTTCTTCTTTTTTTTTACATCCGCGACATGCCAAAAATTCTATAGCTGCATATGGATTTTTTTCATTAAGAATTTAATTTTTTATTTTTGCAGTATTTTTAAAGACACAAATAGCTGATATTCATTATTTTAGAATCTGGTGCCACGTGGATGAGGGAAGGCCAGCGGTGGTGGGAGGGGGCATAAAATAGTGGCGGTGACGCACCGCTGGCGTGCCGTTGAATATTTTTTTGCACCACCACTGGGGAGATAATAGCGGTGCTCCACCGGCGGGATCAATGTTGACCACAAACATCTATGTTTTCAACAGTCTTTCTAAAATCTGAGCTTTAATTTAAGAGCTTTAATTACTTTTTTATTTACTTTACCTTTTTTTATTTACTTTACTTTTTTATTTACCTTTTTTATTTACCGAACTTTAATTTACGATATACTTGAGCCTATTCACGAGTTAGAAACCGCACAGTTCACTGGCTGGACGCTGGTGCTCTTCGTTGTTCATCGAGAGAAGCAAAAATCTGGTAGAAACGAAGTACTTTTTGCCTCTTAGAACATTTACAGAATAGATGAAATATCTAACAGCTATATCTAGCCATATACAGCTACACTCCTAACTTAATTAATTATCAAAATTAATAGTATTTTTCATCGAAAAGTTACCGTCAACAGTTACCGTCTACATCATAGCTGGATTGGTAGGAATATCGTTCCCCTTAGCTTTCATACCATCAAACATCCAAAAGGTATTTTGAAAGTATATCCCCTTTCAATCCAGATTGTTGTGATAATAAAGATCTGTGCTCTTAAATACAGACCAACCAATACAGACCAATCTTGACGTTGTAAAAGTTCTCCGTCTATCATTTACGTGGTCTGTCTTGGGGACACAAGCCATGAAGAGATTCTTTAAGGGCCATGTTTGGGAGGTGGTTCTTGATACCATTCGATGCCACTCGTATCGTGTAATATAACACATTATATATGATAAGGTAAGATATCTATTGGAGTCGAATTATTTCAACACATAAAATTTTTTCTTATTATTCTGGACCTGTTCCCAAATCTTAAGTTGGGATTAAATTTCGTTCATTCTAACACATGCAACTATCTTTCATATCCCTATTAGTTAGCCATAATTAATCTGTTTGTACGATTTACGAGATTATAATTATGCCATGTTAATCAAATGAATGTTTAGTATTTAGTAATCCTTTTCTTTGTTTATATAATTTATATTTAACCAGGAAAATGATGCCAAAAGGAAAACACAGTATTTTGTCCGTTCTCCAATACTTAATTCCATCTATAACCACAGCGAAACTCCGCGTTTTATATGTTGCTTTGTCTCTTTTTTCATTCAGAAAGACTCCAGCAATAAATTACTTAAATACACTCCTTTTCTTTTTCCGTTGATCTGATAGAAAGACTGGAAAGCTTCTGTTTAGGCCAAACATCCTCTCGTCCCTGGAAAACCAGAGACCGTCCTGTCAAAAAACCCCTGATTTACAATCTTCATAACTCGTTCAGCGATAGGAATATTGGTAGTGAAGTCTTGTGATGTATTGCTAATATGTTCTCTCAAGGAGGTTGAGACTCCCTTTTTATTTGTGGTATTTAGAAAGGTAAAATATGAAACAAGCAAACTCTTTGAGGTACCAAGGACCAGTGGCGTAATTTCGGGAAAACCCTGATGGGAGTAAATTTGGAGTTAAATTTCTCAAATAAGGTGGAAATGACAGTGAAAACTGAAAAATGATTCATATAGTACCATAAAGGTAAAGATAGCCTGTACTATTGAAAACTGACCTGTTGCGGTGGATGCTTAAATTAGGCAAGCTTAGCTTTGACAAGATTTTTAAAGAAACTGAGTGTCAGCTGGGAGAGTGGGGGATAAATTGAGGTCTGTGAGGGGCTTCTGTACTTCCTGTCCCATAGCAAATTGCGCCCCTACCATGCACAGTGAAAAATAAACCTGATTATTCACGCTCGCTGAGTGGGAACTTGCATAACCAAATATATTCAAAAATTAAGTAAAAATCAGAACTCCGTTTTGATTGAAAGTTTCCTTCATATGAAGAAATACAGCTTTTAGTAGTAACGTGCCAGAAATAAAAAATAAGTGGCACCCTTGAATCATAGGTCAGCCAAAAACAAGCTAAAAGCTTATGGGACCCTTGATAACTTACAGCTTTCTTTTGACGGCCTAGTTGTCCTTGGAAATCAAAAGACTGTTAATGTTCAAGAACTTCTGCAGACAAAACGAGTTGTCAAATTTAACTAATTTGTTTTGCTTGTTTCTTTCCACGGTTCAAAGTGGCAACACTGACGAAAATCTGGCACTGTACTTTGCTAATATGTCCTAATAAAGAGGTCAAGACTCTTTTTATATCTGTGGCATTTAGAAAGCTAAAAGATAAAACAATCAAACTCTTCAAAGTATCAAGGACAGTAAATAGCGACCAAGACCACACTGCCTTTCCTTCACAAACATCAAAAGCAAGAAGAACAATAGGGAATTCTTTTTGTAAGACGGTGGAAATGTAATTTGAATGAATATTTTGGCCCTATATCCAAGGGCCGTCCTCAACAAAACAAAAATCTGGTTGAACTTTGCTGAAGTAAGGAAGCTGGGAGTGTTTAAAAAAAATCGTTTTTATTTTTATTGGTCTTATGTTGATGCAGGTTTTTCTTATTTTATATATTTACGTTTTGCAGACGGCGGCCGTCCTCTGCAAAAGGACGGTCTGCAATGGAAGTATAGGGAATATTCATTCAAATTAGATTTCCACTGTCTTATCAAAATAATTCTCTATTGTTCTTCTTGTTTTGATGTTCACTGAAATTCAAAATGAAATCTAATTATTCACATTTATCTGGTTATTATATTAAAAATTATGAAAAATCAGAAATCCGATTTTTTATTAAAAAGACTTTCATATTCAGTAGCCCAGCTTTTGGTGTATGGTGAGCCAAAGTTAGCACCAATGGGTCAAAAGCAGCAAAAAATAATCTAAAAACACGTTGAACCATCTAAAGAAGTTTTAGCTTTCCTTTGAAGCAGTCCTTTGAAGTTGTGAATCACAAATTGTTAATCTTTAAATAGTTAAATTGTTAATTGTTAATCTTAAATAATTTTAATTATTTAAAATTGTTATTCTTTAAATTTCTACGGATGGAAAACATTGTCAACTTTGAATAATTAGTTTTGATTTTTCATTTTCACGGTTTAACGTGGTAACACTGACAAAAATGTGGTGCTCAAACGATTCGTGGTAACGAACTGTAAGTAAGGAGCGACCCGGCTCATTAGTAACCGAAACTATAAAAAACGGAATTTTGATACCAGTAATTATATCGAAAGAACTGAATTTTTATGTTGATTTCAAATGTGTAAGTTTCATTAAGTTTTGTCTTACTCATCAAAGGTTAAGAGCAAGAGGAAATTTGCCTGATTTTAATACAAAGAGGAAACACCCACTAAGAGTCATAGAATTTGAATGAAAACCACACGATCAGATTCAGCGTATCAGAGAAGCCTACTGTAGAGGTTTCAAGCTCTTATCTGCAAAAATGAAAAAAGTTAGAGAAGGTAAAGTATACGGCATTGGAATCTACAGTCCCTACCGGCGGTGATGATCTCTGTTTCTTGGCCCTTCAGCCAAGAAGGGCAATGGGGGGCAACCATCCTATATTTTCTCACAACCTTCCTGTTTATCTTCCCCAGATTTCTCCAGGTACCCATTTAGAGCTGGGTCAACTCTGGCTGAGCGTACAGAGTCACGCCACTGACCCCCGTCCCAAATCAAAGAGTTGGGTACAATAGGTTTCGAACCCTGCAAAAATGTGGAATTTTGTATTATTTACCGGAAGAAAGATCCCGGATGAGTGTTTATTTATTTGTTTTTTTTTTTCCCAGGAGTGATCATATTGATACAGTCGGCTTAAAACATCGGGAGAGGGCTTATTCTAAAGGAAATTAAAAGTTCTAGTAGCCTTTTTTAAGTGAAAAAAAATGGAGGGTAACTAGGCCTCCTTCCACGCCACTTTTTTTCCAAAATCATTCCATCAAAACTTTTGAGATGACTATTTTGTTCAGCATAGTTGAAAGACCCAATAACTATGTCTTTGGAGATAACATGATCCCCCACATCCCCCTGGGAAATGTCTTTAAGTAATAAAATGTGCTTATTGTTTGCGCATAGTATTTGGTTTAGGAAGTATGGTTTAACAACATGCATATTTCAGGTAGGGAGAAGAGGACGAATTTTCTGCTGGGAGAATTTACCAAGGACATGAAAGTTTCCAGGAGGTTAACTTTTCAGGGGATATTTTATACTGGGGGATTAGCCAGAATTCTGATACGAAATGTCTCTATTTGTCTTGCTTTCTCTTTACCGCCTCAATTATACGCGTGGACATTTTAAGGGTAATTGTCTGGGGTAAATTCTCACCGGGATTGAAATGTCCAGAGGATATTTTCATGGCGAGGGGGATTTTTCAGCCAGATTTTTGGGCGTTATTTAAAAAATGCTCAGAAATTAAATAAAAATGCATTTTTTCAGTTGAAAGTAAAGAGTAACATTAAAACTTAAAACAAAGAGAAATTATTACGCGTATGAAGGGGGTTTCCCCCTCCTCAACGACTTAATCTTTATGCTAAAGTTTAAATTTTGTTTCAATTCTTTAAAAACGACTCCTGAAAGACAAGGGTTGTTTAATTAGAATAATAGGTTACTTTTTTGAAAATGCCAAAAAGCTTTAGTGTGAAGAGCCAGATGTTGAGGAGGGGGAAAACACATACCTAATAATTTCTGTTCGTCTTAAGTTTTAATGAAAGACAAGGGTTGTTTAATTAGAATAATAGGTTACTTTTTTGAAAATGCCAAAAAGCTTTAGTGTGAAGAGCCAGATGTTGAGGAGGGGGAAAACACATACCTAATAATTTCTGTTCGTCTTAAGTTTTAATGTTGCTCCTTACTTTGAGCTGAAATTTTTTTTTTTATTTAATATCCAAAAAAATTCATAATTGTGAAACAAATAAAAGAAAAATTACTATTTTATTCTGTTGGTACTTTAAACAAACGCTTAAGAAGTTAAATCAGAAGCAAATTTGGATTTTGGAAAGAATTTGAAATCAAGGCAGGATAGGTAACTTTTAAACTGTATCATTTTTGTTTAATAATTTTTTTTGGGCCAAGTATATACTCAAGAATCAATATCAGTGCGGAGGAATATTTTTTTGAGGGGTGGGGGTTAACAAAGAAATCATGTGAAAAACCATAAATATCAAGGAAAAATTAATGGGATATCACGTCCAAATGCCCCAGTCCAAGTCCAGTCCAAAGGCAAGTCCAAGTCCACTTGCATAAGCGCCGGCAGAACACCGTTCACTATAAACTTAGATAATGCACGAAGAAGACAGCAATCGTAAGACAACACAATAAGTTCAAAATGTGTGTCCCCACTAAAGACCTACAAGACTTTTCTATCAGTCAACCATTTCTCTTATTATGTTTAAATTCCATAGCTTTATCTTCCCCTTTAGAGGAGGATATTAGCATTATATGCAGAAAACAGGCAGGCTGACTCCCTTAAATCCCTAAAAGAGATAAAATAATCATTTTTTTATTATTAGAGAAAATTGAACTTTTCTCATAAGAATTCTACCCCCTCCCATCCTACCCTTTGGACAACGGATATTAGCATTATATGCCAAAAACAAGCAGACTAACCCCTCCTATCCCTAAAAAAGATCAAATAATCTAAATTTTTAAACATTGGAGAAAATTGATACTTTTCTAAAATTGAACTACCCCCCTCCCCTGCCCTTTGGACATGGAAATTATAATTATATGCAGAAAAAGGCAAACTCTGGGTCCACAAAACTTTTCGTCCTCATACTCTCTTGGTTCTGCTGCACTCACTCTTAGTAGAGAAGAAAGACACCTAGGCATCTTAGTTGATTCTGAACTGAACTTCAGTAGCCACTATGAAGCTGTCGTCAAGAAGGCTTCCAAAGTTGCTGGTATGATCAGAAGAAACTTCTAGTGCGAGGACGACAAAATGCTTGCTACGCTCTATAAGTCCCTTGTCCGCCCGATTCTTGAGTATGGACATTGTTCTACAAGACCATACTACAACAAGGACATAGATGCTCTCGAAAATGTTCAGAGGAGGATAACTAAATTCTCTCCCAGGTTACGCTTCCTTCCCTACGAAGAGCGGCTTAGAAAGCTTGAAATCCCAACCCTCGCCTATAGATTCCATCGTGGTGATCTTATTGAAATGTACAAGCTCTGCAATGGAGCCTATGATAACGTACCAGCCCAGAGAATCGTGCATTTCAATAAAAATCATCTCCGAGGACATCAGTACAAAGTGAGTATGGAACGCTTTTACAAGGACATGGGCCGATGGACTTTCGGCAACCGAGTTGTTCAGCATTGGAACAACTTACCAGAAAGAGTAATCTGCTCCACAAACTTACGGACATTCAAGAAGGAAGTTGATGAATATTATTCAAGTGACATTTTCTCCTTATGCAAATTTAGAAGAAATGCAAATTAAGATTTTTGTTTTGTAGAGGCTTAACGGCCTGCCATCAAATTTGCGAATATATTTATATAAGATAAAATATTCGAATTTTTAAAACGTTGGAAAAAATGGATACTTTTCTCGCAAAAAAATCCCCCCCCCTAGGTGATTTCTTTAGACAAGTCTTTTGGAAAATTTACTCCAAATTTGTGTGAAACTTTTGGCCCAAAATTTACTTTGTATATCCCCCCCCCAAAAAAAACACACACACACACAGTAAAATGTATACATATACCAACTTTCTGTTTCACAGCTGGTGCAAACCATTTTTATTTTAATGTAAAACTTTTAGTATTAATGGATAAATCGTTCAAGCTAACTTTTCAATTTATAAAAAATGTATATATATATATATATATATATATATATATATATATATATATATATATATATATATATATATATATATATATATATATATATATATATATATATATATATATATATCCTTTCTAGCAACCACCCTTCTTAAGAAAAATGCCAAATTTCGCTTTTTTTTTTTCAAGATAGGGTTTGAAATCTTCTTCAGCGTGTTTTTGTTGGTGTAACTTGTATCTAGATTACTTTCCTTTTCGGGTATGTTTATCCCCCTTTCTCTATGCTTATGTACATTTTCTATAAGTTTGATGGACATTTAAAATTCTTGTAAGCAGAAAAAAGCAAAATCTTCTATTGGATTTGAATATTTTTGTTCAAGATTCAGCTTCTAAAGTTTTGTTTCGCTGTCAAAGGCTGCTCTTTGAAAACTGAATCGTCTGATTTATTAGTTTTTTTCCCTCAGAGGTGATTTTATCAAACCAGTGGTCGTATAAGGGCTCATTTGAACAAGAATCCTGATTTCTAGCACCTTACCTTAGCAACAAAAGAAAATTGAAAATTCTTTGAAAACTGAGCGAAATTTTGAGACAATTAATCAGTTCACATCTTTTATAAGACTCTTGCATAAGACATGTCAGGTTCTTAGGTCATACGAACTGCGGTAAACAGAGGGTTAAGTGGATTATTCTTTGGGACAGGGCACCAGGAGCATCAAAAGTAAATTTTAAGAACCAAATTTTCCACAATCTAGTGATAGGTCCCTCAGATCCATTTAGAGGAGGGGAATCGGCAATTTATCCCCTAATCACCCTTTGTTTGAAGGAACATATATTGATTAAACATGTGAATTTGTGCTGAAGATATGGGCTCTTATTGCTGCAAGGTTTTGAATGCAACATTCTGTGTGGGTAGAAGGCACACCCAAATCAAATTATTAGAAAAGCTTCATCCCTTTTGGGAAAAGTGGGAAAAGGGGGATTGGCAATTTATCCCTTAATCTACCTTTGTTTGAAGGAACATATATTAATTAAACGTGTAAATTTCTGCTGAGGATATGGGCTTTTATTACTGCAAAGTTTTGAATACAAGATTCTGTGAGGGTAGCAGGCACACTTAAATCAAATTATTAGAAAAGCTTCATCCCTTTTGGGAAAGTAAAAAATGATGGCATAAAAATTCTTTTTTTTAGCACTTCGGGTAACCCCTTCTGCACTGATATATTTTAATGATATAATCTTTTAAAGGTAAAAAATCATTGAAAACTGATAGAAGTCAAAAGTAAAAGATTCTTCTTTATTCAACAATCCTTTATTAAGCAGTAACATATACCAGATATCAAGTAACAAATATAAAGTCTGAATAAGCTCCCGCTTTTCGTCATTTTGTCCCGCGCAATAACGTAAAGAGCGAAATTGAAACCTAATTTGATATGAATTAGGCTGTGGACTTATGCTAGAGTTTAACTTGCACTTCACTCCAAACATAATAGGTATAAAATAAAAAAAATTTTAAATCTTTTATTTGAATTAACGCACAAAAGAAAATCGAACTGAAAGTTTTACTGGGTAAAGCAAAATGGAAGCTGAAATAAGCACTTTCATTTCCAAAGCTTATGCCAAAAAATATTAAACTTTAAAATAATATCCAGGGGACTCAAAAAGGATTCTGCGTCCCCACACAAAATCTTCAAATAAACAAATGTCATATTTAGGTTGGGACTACTTTGATTTAGAGCATACAAAAATAGGTTACTGAATAACCGCTTAAAAAGTAAATGAACAAATACAGTCTAAACTATGAATACTTCTTTCCGTAGGTTAAGGCAGTCCTTGTCGCAACAATTGCAGACAAAACAGGCAAGACAGAGCGCAAATAATTGGCGACATGTGAAACCCTGGCCTATTTTAAAATGTTTTTTATCGTTTTTTCTTATAACGCATCCCTCATTTTCTCGGCATTTGTCGCACCATTTGCTTAGATTCTTGGTCAATTTGAACATTTGAAAAAGTAAATTGACTAATATGTAGTCAGCTATCCGATACTCTGCTCATGTTACCTACAGCAACAGCCTTTATTTCCTCGTCACCAGAAATTTCTAGCTATTGTCACAGCCACTATAAATTGTATTCCCAATCATGCTTACCCCTCCATGACAAGATTGCAATATTATCATCGATTTGCCCCTTCAAACCTTAGCCGAATTTCAATACTCCACGCTAATTAAGGTCCACTCATAGGATGTCGAGTTGGCTTCTGAGATGTACAAGTTACGACACATCTAAATCACTCTAGTAGTGACAGCTAGGGGTCTCTGACGGACTTTTCTCACAGAGAAGGTCCCCCGTGTGTCGCCTCCGTGGATTGATTTAGATGACACAGGAGTAAAGGGGGTTATGGGGACTCTTAGAAAGAAATTCTAGGACCAGATGCGACTCTCGAAAATTTATATTCTGGATATATTCATGGGCGGTACTTAGAAACAAAAAAGAACGCGAAGATAGCTTAAAAGGATGATTTTAAGGAGATGAATAATGATTCAGTTTCATAAAAAGATGAATGCGCTTAGTTAAAAAAAAAGACAGAGGAATAGCAAAATCATAGAGGTTAAGGATAGAGAGAAAGAGAGATGAACGAAGCATTTGCTTATAGTTTGATCAATATCACGAATCTAGTTAGTAGCGATAAAAACTAAATCTCTAATTAGCAGAGAAAGAGATAAAACAGAGAAAGAGAGAGAGATATGCAGAAAGATATCGACAGAAAAAGAGCGAGAGAGAGAGATAGAGAGAAAATGAAGTTGAGGGAGAGAGAAATAGACAGAGAGAGGGAGAAAAACAGATAGACAGAGAGAAAGAGAAAGAAATGGTGAGAGAGAGAGAAAGAAAAAAGAGAAAGGAACAGAGAGAGAGAGAGGAACAGAAAGTATTTACAAGAGAATTGGGCTCTCACATTGACTGACAAGCATAAAAACCGTATGTTTCAGCCAAAGTATCATAGATCCTCATGAACAATTGAACATAAATAAGAGTTAGAGTTCTAAGCGAACAGAATTAAGAAAGCTTAAAAAAGAAAAGCGACATCAAGCTAAAAAAAAAAGAAATACAGATGCCAAACACTGCAAGCCATAAACTAGAAAACCAGAAATAATCAATAGGTAGATTAATGAAAATAGATAAAGGATTTAAAAAAAAATAACTGGCAAAACGAAATTAAACTCAGTAGCCAGGTGAATAGATAAAGAGCGACGTGTCTCTCACTAATTCTATAGTTTTTTTTTCAGAAAGATGGGGAAACAAACATTTTTCAATAATCTAGAAGAAAATTGCATTACCAAATTCAAAATAACTAAGAGGAATAGAGCTTAACGTCGGGGACTAAAAACAGTCCCGAGAAATAGGAAGGTTGTGAGTTTGTTACATTTTTTTTTGGGGGGGGGGGTATTTGCATCGAGCCAATAGAGCATTGGGGATGGTTTATTCAAATGATAAATTTAAATTTCTAGTGTTCTTTTCACCAAGCTATACCAAAGAGCAAATTTTTTCTATTTGTGGAACTATTCGAAAGGTTTGTTCTAAATAGGCCAAAATCCTATCGAGCAAAAAAGTTCTAAGTCACTAATCAGAGCTACTAAAACACTATTACAAACATAAAAAGATATTTGGACCATAATTACCCTGTTTTAAAGACCAAGATACTACCGCGCGGTAGTGCAACCCCCCCCCCCCAAAAAAAAAAAAAATAAAGAAACAAGCCTTTTCCCAATGATAGTATATAGTAACGTTAGAACTTAAAACTAACAGAAATTACCCTAAGAATAACAAGAGCTCTGGGCTCCCCTCACTACCCCGTTCTTCACGCTACCACTTGACTATTGATTTCCAGGAACCATTTTAGAATAATATAAATATAGTATATTTAGAGTAAAACTTATATTATAAATATCGTATTATAAAATTATGCTTTAACAATAAAAAATTTTATAAATATATTTAGAATAAAATAAATATAGCCATCTGGTAATTGAAAGTTTTTATTTACCCTTTGCCTTTTGGAATAACGTAGTAAAAAAGTCTTTTTAATTGAGAGTGAAAAGCAACATTAAAACTAAAAATTGACAGAAATTATACCGTACATAAGGAGGGGCACCTCTTTTTTAATCCCCTGCTCTTTACGCTAAGGTTTTAGGGGCTTTAGAAATAATTCTTATTCCGAATCAACAGCCCTTTGAGCTTGAGCAATTTTTCTTAAAGGATTAGAACAAAGATTCAAAATTTAGCGTAAAGAGTGGGGTTTTAGGAGGAGGCAGCATTTTGCATTTATGGTATAATTTTCCTTTTTTAAATTTGCTAATATCGCTCTATACATTAAATAAAAAATAACTTGCTTTTATTTTCAGCATCCTTGTAAAAATAATAAGTCGGTAAAATAGCGACAAGAAGTGCTACTATATATACATGTAAGGCCAGTACCGGGAGACAGGCGGCTTCAACGCTGGTCCTCGCCATGGCTGCACGGCAGGCTTTTATGCGTTGATTTTTATTGTTGCTTGTCTTCTAACCAAGACTATTGTCCCAGTGAAGCTGCAGGTTGATTTACATCATCCTCCACTTCTCGCATTTTCATGTAACCTTTGGCATTGTTGTTTGTGTCTCGCAAAATTTCTCCCAAAAGACCCATTGGGTTGCGAAAGATCTGAAAATTTAAAGGCATGTGCAAGCCTTTCTTCAAAAGATTCATCTGGGTCTACAAAGTACATTCGGCTAGAGTATATTTTTCGTATGTAAAAGTGCATACGAAGGTGGTTCAAAATTACCTTCAAGAGCTTGTGATGGATGTACCACAAAATTATTTTGTGATAAATTTGTCCAGCTACTTTGAAGCGGAAGACATAACGACTACTGGGGGTTCGGTCATCGCTTATGTCGATTGAATCTAAAGCAAAATACACGTTCAAGTTTTGATTTGTTTGTGGAACTCTTTAGAGATTAAGTGACGTCCTATAAAAGGCCAAACCAATTAATTTGAAAATTGTGGAGGTGACCTTGCACTTCTACGACGCAAGCAGCAAAATCAACATAAATTACCTTTTTTGGCTACTCTTTCCTCGAGAAAATGAAGGAAATACACCATCTTACATCGCTAAGCCTACGGACGCAGTTATTCTGAATTAATATTTTACAAATTATGCTGCCACCCAGCTGTCCTGATCCTGGAACTACATCTGCATGCACTCTTTCACCTGATGGGCGATGTATCAAGCGTTTAAAGAGAAAATATAGCCCGTTCTTTCCCTAATTCTTCAATGAGACATTATTCTTCAAGCAATAACGATAAAAGTTACTATTTAGCAAAGACGTTGCTCGGCTAAAATCAAAAGTGTTACAGAATACACAAATAAACAATGCACATGCGTTTAACAAATATAATTTAAGTAGTAGATTCAGCTTTTTACTGTCAGCAGTGAGTTGCTGCAGATAACAGTACTGCACTGTAAACAAGCTATCGGATGGGTGCTGCCGAGCTTAATAAGCTCGACTTTTTTGCCAGCTTTACCATTCATATTAAAGTACATATCCCTTTTTCACTTCCTTCAACTTCCGTGCCCATCGTAGGTAACTAAAGCTTATGCAGAAATGACATATTATCAACATCCCTCTCAGTTCCTTTTCTGCTAACCGGCCCACCCCTAACCCCTATAATATCAAATTTGAAATTGAAAGCTCTAGTGCCCATTTTAATAGTCAAAGGTGATTGGACACACACGCCACTCATTTCCCCATAGAGATCCAAATAAAATTTTGAGATTCTTCTTGTTCCACTTTCTGTTGCTGCAGACGACAGTACTGCACTGTAAACAAGCTATCGGGTGGGTGCTGGTGAGCTTAATAAGCTCGGATTTTTTACCAGCTTTACCATTCATATTAAAATACATATCCCTTTTCACTTCCTTCAACTCCCATGTCCATCTTGGGTGACTTAAGTCCGTGTATCGCAGAAATCAGTTGCACTGGATTTGAGACTGACGTCTTAGCAAATCAAAAAGTACCCATTAAATTTCCATTGTTGAAACCTTATACAGGAAAATTACAATCCCCCTCAATGAACAAAAAGAAAAATACTTATTTGCATGGGCAGCAGTGATATGTCCTCGTATTTATTGAGTTATTGAGATCATAATGGCCCAAAGAAACGTTGAAAAAAATGGAACTTCAGTAAAGCGAATGGATGTTCTTTTTCAACAATTCTAACAGACCTGTTGAGCTATTTGGCAGCGCTTGGCTGTGCGCTGGTATAGGGAATGAGAGCTATTTTTCCAACATCTATTGATACGCAAACAGTCACAATCGTGCATTTTTCGCATATGCACGCAAACAGTGCATGCATTAGCAAAATAAAGACTGCAATTTTATCAACCATTTTATTAATGCAAACTTGTAATTTTATCAATTACATTAGAATTGAAAATTTTCACCGCCTAGTACCTATTTCCATCCTTGGCAAGGTCAGAAGGGGTAAAAATATCATTTGTGTATAATATTAAAAATAAATAATTGAAAGATCATTTCCTATTAATTGAAATCCGGGGAGACATCAGAATTGAAAAATTACATCATTTACTACCACCCCACTTCTACCCTAAGCGAGGTCATGGGGTGGTGAAAGCAGCATTTTTTTTTGCTATTGGCAAACTTCTGGTTTTAGCAGTGATTCATAACAATTTGACGCCCGCAAATTTGAATGTAAATTAAAATTGAGGCTACCTATTAATATCAATTTAACTTTGGAGGTGTGGGGTGGGGCAATTTTACTTACAATGATAATTTTCGGCTGGAAGTCTCTTCTTATTTTTAATGGCAAGCGCTGCTAAATGGCTCAACAGGTTTGTTAAAGTTGTGAAAAAAAGAACATCCTTTTCCTTTCTGAAGTCCCACTTTTCTAAAGAATCTAAAAAACAAGAAAAAGGAAACATAAAAATGTTTACATTTTGAGTTGACAAACTTAGTATGTTTTCACTGAAATGAAATTTATACGTGTAGTACTAATTGGATGATTTGACGTAGGCTAATCAGTGGGTTCTATGAAACTATTATGGATCACGTAATTTTTTATTTTTACCAGTTATACTAAAGTATTTATGAAATTTAAATGCACTTACAAATTCTTTTATGTAACAAAATGCATACAGTTTATATGTTTCATTGTTGCAATTATTGGTTAGTATTGTTATTATTTTCATTTTTATATGTCATTTATCATTATTTTAAAACTGTATGCACTACATTCAAAATAGACTGAAAAATTGTAGCTTTTCCCACGTATTCTATACTTCTGCAAGAAGTCAGCTCTCTTTGCTAGTGGCTCCATCATGGTCATAGCCCAACTCACACCTATTGGGCAAAAGGGTGTTAATTGGGACGTAGGAGGGGGAGCAGAATTGAAAAAACTTAGTTGTGTTCCCCACTAGACTTTGAAATGTATCTTACCCTTAAATTTCTGTAAATTTAACCCTCTGATTAAGCAAGTTGTAAAACAGCAAAAAAGTTATACCATAAAGCTATTTTCAGCAAATTCTAGCAAAACACTAAAGTGGAAGTTTTGCGGAGTGCTGGTAGATATCCATCTTTATACTAGCACCCTTATTGATGTGCTGCTTTCCAACAAGAAAACAAAGATATTTTCAGTAAATCTTATCAAAACTCTAAAGTGGAAGCAGATTTGCGGAGTGCTGGAAGATATCTACGTTTATGCTAGCACCCTTATTGATGTGCTGATTTTCAACAAGAAAACAAAGATATTTTCAGTATATCTTAACAAAACTCTAAAGTGGGTGCAGCTTTCCGGATTGGTGGTAGATATCCATCTTTATACTAGCACCCTTATTGATGTGCTGCTTTCCGACAAGAAAACAAAGATATTTTCAGTAAATCTTATCGAAACTCTAAAGTGGAAGCAGATTTAAGGAGTGCTGGTAGATATCTATGTTTATGCTAGCACCCTTATTGATGTGCTGATTTTCAACAAGAAAACAAAGATATTTTCAGTATATCTTAACAAAACTCTAAAGTGGGTGCAGCTTTCCGGATTGGTGGTAGATATCCATCTTTATACTAGCACCCTTATTGATGTGCTGCTTTCCGACAAGAAAACAAAGATATTTTCAGTAAATCTTATCGAAACTCTAAAGTGGAAGCAGATTTACGGAGTGCTGGTAGATATCTATGTTTATGCTAGCACCCTTATTGATGTGCTGATTTTCAACAAGAAAACAAAGATATTTTCAGTATATCTTAACAAAACTCTAAAGTGGATGCAGCTTTCCGGAGTGGTGGTAGATATCCATCTTTATACTAGCACCCTTATTGATGTGCTGCTTTTCAACAAGAAAACAAAGATATTTTCAGTATATCTTATCAAAACTCTAAAGTGGAAGCAGATTTGCGGAGTGCTGGTAGATATCTATGTTTATGCTAGCACCCTTATTGATGTGTCACTTTTCAACAAGAAAACACAAATATTTTCAGCATATCTAAAAAAAACTCTAAAGTGGAAGCAGCTTTGCGGAGTGCTGGTAGATATCTATGTTTATGCTAGCACCCTTATTGATGTGCTGCTTTTCAACAAGAAAACAAAGATATTTTCAGTAAATCTTAACAAAACTCTAAAGTGGAAGCAGCTTTGCGGAGTGCTGGTAGATATCTATGTTTATGCTAGCACCCTTATTGATGTGTCACTTTTCAACAAGAAAACAAAAATATTTAAGTATATCTAAACAAAACTCTAAAGTGGAAGCAGATTTGCAGAGTGCTGGTAGATATCTATGTTTATGCTAGCACCCTTATTGATGTGCTGCTTTTTAACAAGAAAACAAAGGTATTTTCAGTATGTCTTAGCGAAACTCAAAAGTGGAAGCAGCTTTGGGGAGTGCTGGTAGATATCTATGTTTATGCTAGCACCCTTATTGATGTGTCACTTTTCAACAAGAAAACACAAATATTTTCAGTATATATTAACAAAACTCTAAAGTGGAAGCGGATTTGAGGAGTGCTGGTAGATATCTATGTTTATGCTAGCACCTTTATTGATGTGCTGCTTTTCAACAAGAAAACAAAGGTATTTTCAGTATGTCTTAGCGAAAAACTAAAGTGGAAGCGGCTTTGCGGAGTGCTGGTAGATATCTACCTTTATACTTGCACCCTTATTGATGTGCTGCTTTTCAACAAGAAAACAAAGGTATTTTCAGTATGTCTTAGCGAAAAACTAAAGTGGAAGCGGATTTGCGGAGTGCTGGTAGATATCTACCTTTATACTTGCACCCTTATTGATGTGCTGCTTTTCAACAAGAAAACAAAGGTATTTTCAGTATGTCTTAGCGAAAAACTAAAGTGGAAGCGGATTTGCGGAGTGCTGGTAGATATCTACCTTTATACTTGCACCCTTATTGATGTGCTGCTTTTCAACAAGAAAACAAAGGTATTTTCAGTATGTCTTAGCGAAAAACTAAAGTGGAAGCAGCTTTGCGGAGTGCTGGTAGATATCTATGTTTATGCTAGCACCCTTATTGATGTGTCACTTTTCAACAAGAAAACAAAAATATTTTCAGTATATCTTAACAAAACTCTAAAGTGGAAGCAGATTTGCGGAGTGCTGGTAGATATCTATGTTTATGCTAGCACCCTTATTGATGTGCTGCTTTTCAACAAGAAAACAAAGATATTTTCAGTATATCTTAGCGAAACTCCAAAGTGGAAGCAGCTTTGCGGAGTGCTGGTAGATATATATGTTTATGCTAGCACCCTTATTGATGTGCTGCTTTTCAACAAGAAAACCAAGGTGTTTTCAGTAAGTCTTAGCGAAAAACTAAAGTGGAAGCAGCTTTGCGGAGTGCTGGTAGATATCCATCTTTATACTAGCACCCTTATTGATGTGCTGCTTTTCAACAAGAAAACAAAGGTATTTTCAGTATATCTTAGCGAAACTCTTAAAGTATTTTCAAACTTGTGGGGTGCTGTCAAATATCTACCTTTTTGCTAGCACTCGTAGTTGATGTGCTGCTTTTTGTCAAGAACATACGGGTTTGTATGTTTTCAGTGTACCCTAGTAAAACTTTTAGTGTTTATAGTTATGCGGGGTGCAGTTAGAAATCTACCGTTTTGCTGGCACTCATATTGGTGTGCTGCTTTTCATCAAAGAACGCAGGGGTATTTTCAGTATATCTTGGGAAAACTGTAGTGTTTATAGTTACGGGGGGGGGGGGGGCAGGTAGATGTCTACCATTGATGTGCTGCTTTACGCCAAAGAACACAATGGTATTTTTAGCGATGCTCTAATGTTTATAGTTGTGTGGGGTGCGGGTAAATATCTATCTTTTTGCTAGCACACTTATTAATATGCAATTTTTCCGCCAAGAAATCAAAATGTACTTTCAGAATATCTTAGTAAAACTCGAGTTTTCGCAATTTTGTAGGGTGCCGGTAGACCTTTTGGCTCGCGCTGTTGCTTCCAGTTTTATATAGATGGCAGTAGATGCTATTCTAGAGACATCTGCTTTATGACAACTAAAAATTAGATGGGACGATTGCTTACATAAAAGTTGTATATTCTCCAAATCTCTAGTGTGCAAACTCTATCATGGTAAAATACCTGTAAGTCACGATTTAAACCACCTTTTTTGAGCTAGTTGGCAAAAAGCACAGAATATATTTATCATAATAGTCTTTTCATTTATTTTGTTTGCAAATTTCATAACAAAATAGAAACATCACAGACAACCGTAATAACAGACTTATAACAACACAGCTAACCACTTTGACCAACTATAAAAACAAAACACGTTATAAATAGAACCCACGACCTGGCACTACAGAAGACAAGCACTAATTGTAGATTACTTTAGGTAAGTTATCCCTTTTCCTCACCAAAATAAATCAACTCACCATAATACATAACTACCAACTGATATAATGAAGTTATATGCTTCACTGCAAATAACAAACGGAAACGAAAAACAAATACCATTTATCTATAAAATCCTAATCCATTCACAAAATTTAGTCCAATTAAAATCCAAACAATCTATAATCTATAACAATCTTACCGTAAATCATAACAATCGTAATCTTATTGTAATTATACCAATTGTAATCTTATAACAATCTATAAATCTAGTTCATTCATAAATCCTTGTTTCCTTAGCCATAGCTACTACCCCTACTAACAATTTACTGCAGCACCAGACCTCTGCAGGCCCATACGGCTGCAGGCACTCCTCCTTAACCTGAATTTATTCAAAGCTTCATTCCTAACTGTAAATAACAAGCCAGACCAAGACGAAACAAGGAATAAACCCAGAAATGATGACAAATATCAGCCAGTGAATGAGAAAACCGTCTTCTATTACTATTAGTAACATTAGTAACTATCACTATTAAATTAACTATAACTATTAGTAAACTATAACTATGACATTAGTAACTATTAGTCTCTGCAACACCCAGTTGGCTGAAACCAGCAACACAACGGCTGCAAACGCTCTTCTTCCATTACAATCTACTCAAAGGTCTTTACCCTCTTTTGCCTTTTGTGCTAATATATATATATATATATATATATATATATATATATATATATATATATATATATATATATATATATATATATATATATATATATATATATGTGTTATTTTTTTCAGCATTGAAGATGGCTTCGTGGGGGTCCTTGCTGAAATAAATACTTTGTTTCGCTTTCTCATCCACTGGTAGAAATTTATCATTGTTTGTTGTTTTGTCCTTCTGTTTCTTCGATTTTTAGTCTGCTGTTGTAGTCAAGGTCGTATCCAGAAGTTATGTACGGGAGAGACGGAGGATTTTTCGGGAAGAGGAACAAAAAAACTTGAAAAAAAACGCAAAAGGAATTTGTTTATGTGCACTTTCCTACGTTTTTAGGAGCCGAACAATTTATATTTTTGGGGGGGACCCCTTAACCCCTCCCCCCTGGGTACAGTTTTTTTGGATCAGTAGACAGCCAGAAACTAGCGTAATTCAATTGACAATCTATATTTAGGAATTTATGCTTTTTCATCAACTATTTTTTTCCCTCTCTTCTTTTGTATGCTCCATTGTTTACGATTTCCGGGTTAGAAATAAATTATTATTATTGCTACTATATTCGCTGCCAATAACAACGAGAAAGTTAAACTTCTGTCAAAGAAATGTTTATCCTTAAGGTTTTTAAAACAATACTTGAATCGTTATTTGACTTAATAATCAGTCATTTCCATTTTAGTGTCCTGAATAAAGATCGATTTTTGTGTCGAGTATATAAGAGTACAATACTGTTGCTGCGTGTATCCTTCATAGTCTAAAATTTGAAATTTATTAGGGCTTCATCATAACCAGGTGAAAACACATATTACAGGTGAGAATATAAATTAAAAATGCGAAAATGCAAAATTTATTTCAGAGCTATAAGAGTTTATTGAAGAAGTTTCACAATTTTTTTAATTTTCGGGGTGTCTGCGCCCAGAAGCCCAACCCAAAAAGTGATGGTGGTGAGGAAAATGGAACTAACAGTGGATAATCCAAACATAGGTGCTGAAACATAACCAACTTATTTCTAATCCAGAGCCATCTATAAGGACATTTTGTTATTGCTTTTCTGAATGATTATATTTTTTTGTTTGCACCTTCAGCCATAGTAGCTTCAATCTCCTCAATGCTGAAAAAGTAAATAAATAATTAGTCGAGCAAATATAAGAAGATTGTTTATTTACTATAAGGCAAAACCTTAACTAGCCAATAAAATGTAATAATACAGACAGCTTAAAAAAGAGACTGGGAAATAAAAAATTAAAAGGAAGAGAATAAAAGAGAACAAATTATTTACAAGCAACAATTTTTATATAGAAATAACCGAAATAATAAACGATCTATTTAGAATTCACTATAATTAACATGGTACAATGAAGAATATTCTTAACATGACTAGAGTTGTTATTACAACAGAAACCGATTAACATATAGAATTCCAAGAATAAAAAAAGAATTAATCTTTTCCATTTCAAATGAGAAAGCAATACAAGGAATGGCTGCAAAGAAATGCGCTTGATGTACTATTCATCGACCTTTCAACTGGACATACTTTGAAATTGATTAATGAAAAAGACGAATTGAATTTCAAATATACTAAGTCTATTTAATATACTATAACAAATATATAAATATATTCGATAACTGCTTTCTAAGTTAGCACCAAAACATTTCAAAATGCAGTCTGTAGCCTGAATAACTTAGTTGAAAACCTAAATAGAGAAGGTTCAAGCCTTCCCACAATGCCACCAGGTACCAGCAGCCCTGGGAAAGCAGAAAGGAAGCGCAAAGGAAATGAGTCTATACCTAGCACAAAAGGTGCTATAACTAGGCTACAGAGACCTAGTTTAGCGCCGTCTCAGAGAAATGACTAGTTCTCTCTCCACCATTTCCCCTTGATTTTGGCCTGGACGACTCAGCACAAGCTTATTAAGTAATTTGGTCAAAACCACTGGTTTGGTTCATTTCCCAAATTTTTTCTGCATGTTTTTTTGAGTAGTCTTATTTGCATTTTATTTGTTTATATTTTTATATCTTTATTTAGGGGACAGGTAACAAGTTATTTGTATTATTTATTATAATTGAAGTGCTCAAGCATTATAATTGCTGTTTGATAATGCAAATTGCATCATTTTGGTTCCTGTTTATAAATGCAGGCACATGTTGCTGGTGATTAACCTCTATAAGTAGCAAGATGTGGTAGATGGCCCCATATTATTTTAATCTTGCAGGCCCTGATACCCCCCTCCCGTATTATTTTATTTTAGAGTTATCCTATTTACTATTTTATTTATTTTTATCATCCTTATTTTATCTGCTCAAATTTTTATATCTGAAAGTATGTGACAGGTTACAATGTAAAAGTGTATTATTTATTATAATTGTGTTGTATATGTACTTTAATTGCTGTAAGACAAAGCACAGTTGCATTATTTTGATCCTGTTTTCCAACGCAGGCAGATGCTGCAAGTGAAAATCCCCCTACCAATAGTATGTTCGGTGATACATGGTCTAGTTCAGTGAATATTGACTGAAGTGACACCCAAGGAAGCTAGTGATTACAGAAGGTACAGAATAATCGAATGATACGAACGCATATGAACTATTGGTCGAACGCGTCAAACCCCAAACAACAGCAACAAACAACAAGACTAAGAATAAAGTGAACTCACAACCCCTTCCCCCAGAGAAAACTTTCCCTCTCACATTAATAAAATAGAACCGTTGGGGTCTACCCCTTTTCTTTTCAGATAAATGGCCCCTTTCCCTTTTGATTACATTTTCATATAGTATAATTTCAAAGAACAAGCTAAATTCTTGTTGCTAAGTCAGTTGTGTTCGCAATAAGTAAAAGCTTTGGTTAAAAAAATATATTTTTGTTCAGGTGATCTGTACCATTTAAAGATAAAATTATTCAAAATAAGCCAGGGATATGAACTTTAATTTAGCGGATTGACCAGACTCATTTCTAGGGCCCACCCACCCTCAGTTTTGCTTGCGGGATAATAGTGATTTTTTTATTTAGTTCGTTCTCGAGAATTCGTTTCTAGGCTGCAAGTCTAGAAACGTTAGAGTCTATGTATAGAGTTTATGTTTTGTTGAAGTAGACATCGAAGAAAAAAGTGATTTATTGTCTCCAACTGTGTGAGATTATTTTTCCCCGAACCCTGACAGGGTAGGAAAAGATTTTCGAGAAGTTCCGTCATTAATATATTGATAGGAGTGTCATTTAACTCTCTAAAAAGGTAGTTACAGAGATATCAGTAGTGACAAAGGTTATGGCACCTTGGGCCCAATAGTTTGGGCCTTGAAAATGTAGTAGATTTTTCACAACCACAATGGTTGCAATATCAGTGCTGGAAGAAATCGTAAAACCCTTGAAACTGCTCGATCGCATTACTATACTCTAGCGGCACCGCGAGTGGTAGTGGTCTGGCGTTGGAGATCAAAGACTGGTAGCCTATAAGCTATCATGTCGAACAGTGGGATGTAGTCAGTATCGTTTCCTTGTTGCAATAATGACAAAAAAAACATGTATGAACGAATAAAAATATTCGCTTGATTCAGTTTTATATTATAATTGTTTAGAAAGTAAGTTTTAAAGTAAGGGATATTCTAATTACTTTCATTTGAAAATAAATTTATTCTTTACTTTAATTTCTGGCTGTCTTTCAAATCATTCCTGAGATTTCCCTCCTCTGTGGAAAATTTCCCCATGAAAAGTTCATCCTGCGGATAATCCCCCCACCCTACGATTCCCCTCCTCTGACCATTTCCTCCAGTCACTACCCGTGGAATATTCTCTCGACATGTAAAATTAGGCAGTAAAAGAGAAAGTAAGAAAAATAAAAAGACTTCCGTCTTTTTATTCGAAAGCCACCGAAAGCCAACCCACTTGCGCAGGCTTTTTCTCCACCGAAAAGTAACTAATACCTTCTTCTATACCCCCTTCCATAAAGTTCTGGTTTCCTTTAAATCCCTTCTTATAGCTTCTTTCCACCGTGATTGGGACGATTTGCTTTTCGTTTAGCCTCGGGTAGGGCAATTTGTGTCTTAATCTTTGGACATTTTGTCCAAAATGCGACTAAAAAAGCAGAACCTTTTCCCATTTAACACGAACTGAAATTCGTGAAGTCAGAAACTTGTTTATTACATTAGCGACTTATTTCTTAAACATCAAACCTCTCAATTTTTTTCAACTTCCAATACTGATTAGGAAGCTAAAATACAATAGTTTTTTATTACCTTAATTGATACTGGGTTTTGAGGTTTATCTTATTACCCTTTTTGGTTAATTCCTATTTACTAACCCTTATAATTACCAATAGGAAAATTATGTAAGTTGTTTACAATGGCCTCCAACCGATAGTATGACGATAAAAATTGAATTTTAAGGATTCTAATGACAATTACATGCAAATGTGCTTTTCCACTTAAGATTTCTAATACCTTTTCTTTGTTACTATTCTTGTAACCTTTTTGTGACTTCAAAACAGCAACGGATAGATTTTTTTACGACTGGAGCCCTTACCCCCTCCCAGATATGTGACTATAGTCATTTTCGTTAAAAATTTTACCCATTACAAACCCTATTTTTACCCATTTTTTTTAGTTCTTTTTTGAAAGTAACCATGAAGTGTGTCTTAGAACCCAGTATGGTTTGAAAACAAAACCTAAATTAAGAAACAAGACCGTTAAGGATAGAAGGTGTTCCACTGGACTCTCCCTCTACCATTTTACTCGCATTAGTGATGGAGCGATCAATCAAAATCTGGAAGAGCAAGGAAGTAAAATACGCGGCAGAGCTAAAAATACATTTGGGCTACAACTTTCGCTGATCTCAAGACATAATAACAAAAGCGAATCATAAATTTCGCTTTCTTTGAATTTTCTAAACATTTTTTTTTAAACTGCGCCATTACGTTAAGCCCATTCGCATAGAAGCGAGCTGCGAAGCGAGACTAGTTCAAATACTGTGTTGAATTCAGACCGGCAATGGATTGATTTTGTCACGGCTGGAACCCTCAACCCCCCCCCCTCTTGGTGCGTGTCACGCAAATTTAGCCTAAAAAGAGGAAAAAATTTGTACATTTGTACTAAGAAATTTGTACATTGAGGGAAACTTTCGCTTATTTATATGGAATTATTAACAAATAAACTAACGTCTAAACTCTATAGTGAAAAAAGAAATCACCAGTGCAACAGCACAAACACAGAAACAAACGAAAACCTTAAAACCAAACATAAAAACAAACTAACAGCATTTTCATACAATCCTAATAAGGGGGGTATTAATGCCAGGTTTGCTTCTCACTCAATTGGACTATCTGTCTTGGCTTTTTCTACAATTAGCCATGACTTGATGCCCAAAAACTATTCGATTTTAATTTAAAATAGTATAAAAAATAAATAATCAAAATAAACCATATTAATGCAAAGCTTTTGAGGAATCTTAAAGGAAACGTTGATTGGTCACAAAACAAGAACATGGAGCTCGGGAAAATCCTAATCAGTCTTTAGTCTATAACAATTAAATTGTCAAGCCTAGCTCAACTAGTGTGATGACTTCAGACCGGCAATGAATTGATTTTGTTACGGCTAGAGCCCTCACCCCCTCCTTGGTACGTGTCTATATAGTCATACACGCAAATCTAGCCTAAAAAAGAGGAACCTAAAATCCAAATTTTTACACTGAGGGAAACTTTCGCTTACTTATATGGAATTTTCACTTGCTATTTGTGAATTTGTCAGACAGAAACTAAGAAAACTCATTAAAATCGAAATTAACACCAATTTAAACTGTAAAATTTGCACTTTTTGTGTATTTTATTTCTGCTCGAGTTTTCCTGCAACATAATGAGGAGCAAACTACAGCCCATAGTAGCCGAAATTTGAAAACGTGATTTCAAACTTTCTAGTGATTTAGTTTAAAGGTGATTCAGGAATGAAAACTATTATATAAGACTATCTTAATAGTAAAATTTATTTCGGAAACATGTTTTCGATAATTTTGAAAAAAGTTTGAAAATACTCCAGTTCGAAACTCCTTGGAGCAAAGGACCCAAAAGAAAATTGCACAATTGGAGTAACCATTGTCGATAACCTTTAACTAGAGTATTTCCACTCACTCCACATTTAAAAAGTTACATCCACATTTATAAGTTATACCAATCAATATTAGAGCTGCCAGTTATTACTTATTAAATATAATTAACATCAGTAACAACAGATCAAGTCCCATAGTTGCAGTTTTGGCTTCCAAGGTGTGCTCCCAGGCTTTTAAGTCGCTAGTTATTTCTGGTACCAGGGATTCGAGTTTTTCCCATACCCCAGCACTTGACATGCTTGTATAAATTTGAATATCTAATCATTTATTAGCGTAATCTAAGAAATTCTGCTTTTTAGAATTCAATTCCTGCTTCCTGTTAATGCATCAAAGGATCATCCATTTTGTAAAAATTGTTTTCTTCTCGGAATCGTCGTGATTCTCACTGTTGCTTCTCTTCTATCTGCTGATTTCAATTATGATTCCATGAGATCATCTCTGTCGATTTTCTCCTTACCTCAGATTCTGTTGTTCAGTATTTTCATTTGAGATCCGTAGTGATGATTGTAGTCACAAATCTATTTTTCGCCTCATTTTCGTGCATTATTAAAAAAAAAAGAAATATTCCCATGCCTTTTGCCTTAGCGCTTTCGGATTCTTTCAAAATCGTTTTCAAGGCAAAATAATATACACATACATCAATAGATATATAGTTGTTCGTTTAAAGCAAGTATATATATTTGTTATTCTTTAGTTTTAAGTCATAATGTGTCAGAAAACAATTTTAATTGTGTTACGAAATTCTAGAGTGAATTCAATCCCTCCTTCCTGTTCATGCATCAAATAATCCTCCATTTTATAGGATTTTTCTTCTGGGACTCGTTGTGATTGTTACTGTTTCTTCTCTTGTAACCGCATATTTCACTTACGATTCCATGTATTCGTTTTGACGCTGGCTATCATGTGTCTTCTAGCCACAGGTCTTAATCGCTCTTCATTTTCAAGCATTATTACCTCCGACTTTGGACTTTCAATGCATATACCCTTTGAAATATCTAAGATACGCATTGGTATTGCCATTGTTTTATTCTTTAATTTTAAGTCATAGGATGGCAACTGAGCAGTTTCAGTTGAATTAAGAAATTCAATCCCCAACTTAATTCCTCCTTCATGTTTAACCTTTACAGACGCTAAAATAACACGTCCCTTAATCAGTTGTAATTTTGCTTTGTTTTCTAGCCACAAATTTTGTTGTGCAACATTTTTGTTTTGTAGTCTCTTGTATTTTTGCTGTTTCTTGTTTGCTGTTTCTTCAGCAACAGCAAACAAATATTGCTGTTGCATATATACATATGCATATATATATACAAAAGCATTTATACATCAAACAAAACAGCTGTTTGCTTTTTCTTCAGCAACATTTTTGCTGTTTCTTGTTCCACGCCTTTTTCGTTAATTGTTCAGAGCATTCTGTCATATTATATAATTTTTCATGCATCATAGATGCGTCCTGGCCAAGTGGATCAGTGCACTGGATTCAGGATCCTTTGTCTGAAAGGGCGAGGGTTCGAATCCTGGTATACCCAATTATTTAGTTTGGAACGGGGGTCAGTGGCGAGAGCAGTTTGTCATATTATATAATTTTTCATGCGTCATAGATTATGTCCTGGCCGAGTGGATCAGTGCGCTGGATTCAGGATCCTTTGACTGAGAGGGCGAGGGTTCGAATCCTGGTATACCCAATTATTTAGTTTGGAACGGGGGTCAGTGGCGAGAGCAGTTTATCATATTATATAATTTTCATGCGTCGTAGATGCGTCCTAACCGAGTGGATCAGTGCGCTGGATTCAGGATCCTTTGTCTGAGAGGGCGAGGGTTCGAATCCTGGTATACCCAATTATTTAGTTTGGAACGGGGGTCAGTGGCGAGAGCAGTTTGTCATATTATATAATTTTTCATGCGTCATAGATGCGTCCTGGCCGAGTGGATCAGTGCGCTGGATTCAGGATCCTTTGTCTGAGAGGGCGAGGGTTCGAATCCTGGTATACCCAATTATTTAGTTTGGAACGGGGGTCAGTGGCGAGATCAGTTTGTCATATTATATAATTTTTCATGCGTCATAGATGCGTCCTGGCCGAGTGGATCAGTGCGCTGGATTCAGGATCCTTTGTCTGAGAGGGCGAGGGTTCGAATCCTGGTATACCCAATTATTTAGTTTGGAACGGGGGTCAGTGGCGAGAACAGTTTGTCATATTATATAATTTTTCATGCGTCATAGATGCGTCCTGGCCGAGTGGATCAGTGCGCTGGATTCAGGATCCTTTGTCTGAGAGGGCGAGGGTTCAAATCCTGGTGTACCCAATTATTTAGTTTGGAACGGGGGTCAGTGGCGTGACTCTGTAAGCTCAGCCAGAGTCGACCCAGCTCTAAATGTGTACCTGGAGAAATCTGGGGAAGGTAAACAGGAAGGGTGTGCGAAAGCACAGGATGGTTGGCCTCCAACCCCCCATTGCACTTCCTGGCTGAAGGGCTAATTAACGGAGATCAGCACCACCGGCAGGGACTGTAAAGTCTAATGCCGTATTCTTTACCTTTACCATAGATACTAAGGACGATACGATCACTATGATGAAAAAAATGACTTTGTTTATGCTATTTTATTGTCTATAAATTTGACGTCACTTACATGAATTTTTTCTTAAAAAAAGGATCTAAACAAATTTTCTCAAATCTATTTGGATTTTTTTTTTTCCGGCCAGAAAATCCCAGAGTGCCAATTAAAAAAATAATAATAATATGAAGCCGTTTCCAAGAAAAAATATATACAAAAACAAATACACATCTGCTCGTTTAAAGGTATAAGACGAATATTTTACTCACGTTCTAGGTACTATGGAGAGAACCTCACATCCATTTTCGTTGATATAGATGTCGTCTTCAATACGGACTCCCCCAAAATTTCTGTATTCATCAATTTTTTCTTGATTCAAATACTTGGACAGAGTAGGATCTTTAAGAGCCTTGTTCAAACTCTGAAAAAAAAGGAAAATTAAAATTTTTTAAAATTAGATTCTGAGATTCAAAAATTAGATTCTTACTGCCTCTATAGAATCTGATTTTATTCTCTTAGAGCACCAAGGACATCAAATAAAAAATTTTTTTTGCCACCTGGGGCAATCTCAATTCTATTTGTACCTTAGCACAGCACTTAAATGATTTTTATTTTTGTCGTTTCAAGATTACGAAGTTTTTAAGGCAGTAATACATTTTCGTTAGTGTTGCCATGTTGAAATGTGAAAATAAATAAGCAAGACCAGCTAGTTGTGTTTGACTCTACTTTCTTCCTTAAAAACTAAAACATCAAAAATCTTCCCAAAGACAAACTACACCCTGGTGTATTGTGTTTGGTGCTATATGTTCATCCACGTTGTTTTTTTATTTTTATTTATTTATTTATTTTATTATTTATTATTTATTATTTATTATTTTATTTATTTACATCCTCCACTACAAAAACTACACAGCTGCTAATAGAAGCCTTTTTCATTAAAAATAGAATTCCCAGTTGCTCAAAACATCTCTGCGATGGTGAATGCCCCGCAAAGATTCGTCAGAATAAATAATTGCACCTTAAACACTGTTTTTTACTTTATTATATAAAATAACAAGTTTTTTTCACTGAAAGTAAGGAGCAAAAACTGAAAACAAACAGAAATTATTCCGTATACGAAAGGGGCTGTTCCCTCCTCAACACTCTGTTCTTTACGCTAAAGTTTGACTTTTTTTCACAGCTCTACTTTTTAAAACAATAAAAAACTTTAGTGTAAAGAACAGGGTATTGAGGAGAGGAGGTAACAGCTCCTTTCATGCACGGAATAATTTCTGTTCGCTTTAAGTTTTATTGTCGCTCCTTACTTTCAGTTAACAAAAAGTTTTTTTTCATTTAATTTCTGAACGTTTTGAATTAATACAGGTTTTGATTTTGGCTCACCGTACATGAATAATTAAAACGAAATTTGCATATTAATCTTACTGTTTTGGCTAAATGGCTTTCTCAAAATTTTGATCGGACAATTATGAGCAAAAAGGGACAGGGGAGGGGGCCTAGTTGCCCTCCAATTTTTTTGGTTACTTAAAAAGGCCACTAGAACTGTTAGTAATAAATGTACATAGCCTACGAATTAACTTACGTAACAAACTTCTATAGTCGTATATTTTCATCACGTATATGAGGGGGTTCGCCCCCTTGTCTATACCTTGGTCTTTACGCTAAAGTTCGAATTTTGTTCCAATTCTTTAAGAACGACCCCTGAATCACAAAGGCCGTTTAATTAGAATAAATAGCTCTTTTGAAATTACTAAAAATACTTTAGCGTAAAGAGCGAGGTATTGAGGAGGGGACAAACCCCATCATACACGTAATAATTTCAGCTTGTTTTAAGTTTTGTTGTTGCTCATTACTTTCAATTGAAAAAAAAACTTGTTTTTTTTATTTAATTTCTCCTTTTTTTAATAATGCTGGAAAATCCAGTGCCCCCTTCATGGAAATGCTCTTCTCCCATGGAAAGGTTTCCCCACGTACCCCCCTCCCTCACCAAAAAACCCTCCTGAAAACGTCTGTATACTTCCCAATAACCAATACTATATGTAAACAATGCACAAAGTTCATAACTTACAGCCCTTTCCCCGGGAACTGTGGGGAACCGATTAAGTCGTCCTAAGACATACTTACTACATTATTCCACTAAATTTTGATGGGTGAGACTAAACTTGCTAAAGGCTAAACTTGTATATTTAAAATCAGCACACAAATTTGATTCTTGTGATGTATGTATTTGCATCAAAATTCCATTTTTTACTTTCGGTTACAAATGAGCCAGGTCGCTCCTTACATACAGTTCATTACCACGAACTGTTTGATAATAGAGACATTAATGCATTGGCTTAGCATAGACAGGGAGGTCCTTGGCAATTACATGTTACATTCGTTACCACGAGCTCTTTCATTTGAAGTAACCTTTAAGTTAGTTATAAAAAAAAGGAAAATGGAAAAGATAAGGGCTTACAGGGGCCACGTTTTCCGGGGGAGTAGTAGCTTTTCGAAGGAATAAAGTAAAGGTTTTAATGGTACGAAAAGTAGGCTACGTTTAAAGTAATAATTTAACATGCAACGGCTAACGTTTGATTATAATTTAACGGTTAACATTTAGCGGTTAATAATTTAACAGTTGATATTTTGGCATGCTTTTTCTGAAATTTTTATGGGAAAATGTCTTTTAGATCAATCCAAACAAATTCCTTCCATTTCCAATGACTTCTATCTCTTACATATTTCTAAATGTGAAACTAAACATAAGCCAAACTATATCATACTGAATTCAATGAGCAAACAATAAAATTAAATCTTCCGCCATCTATTCTTTAAAATAAGATTAATCAGATGGCAAGATGTTATAGCAGCATTAATGTAGCCCCATCTTTTTTTATGCTCAGTTTAAATTAATTTGTACCCACTAAAGTAAAAGTATAAGAAAATAAAACATATCTTTATATTCGATGAAAATATAAGATGAAAGTATAAGGGAGAATTCAATAAGAAGATGAAGATAAACGTTTAACGTTGAAGAAGAAGCAGGTTTAACAAAAAGATAAAATGTGAGATCCAACTCTTGGTATTAAAGAATACCAAAAATGTCTCAGTTGCCTAAAAGTATTTCTCGACAAACCAAAGCAGTTTTTCAAAAAATATCTTAACTGACAGTAAGATTGAAGTGAGTTGTGCAAGGGCCAACTCACCGAAAAACAACAACATCGTGTTCTATTGTTCCCCTGAACAGTCATAATCTAAAATTTCCAGTTTGTTCTTTTAGATTACTCACAGCTCACTTAGCCGCAACATCCTCTTTTGAGGAGTACAACATTTGTTTTTTCATTCGGTATCTACACTCACTAATTACACAGCAGTGCCTACCTCGAGTACTTGACGAATATTTTGTCAGTTTTCGGCTTTTTTTCATTCGGTATTTACATTTATTAACCACAGCGTTGCCTAACCTTGTAAGAAAGTAAGTGAATATAACGGCAAAAGACCCTTAAGATCCAAACCGGCGGTGCTGATCTCCGTTTCGTAGCCCTTCAGCCAATATGTGCAATGAAGGGGGGGGGATGTGCTTTCGCACATTCTTCTTACTTGCCTTCCCCAGATTTTTCAGGTACCTATTCAGAGCTACGTCGACTCTGGCTGAGCTTACAGAGTCACTCCATTGACCCCCCGTCCCAAACCAAATAACCGGCCACGCTAAGAACCGAAACCGTGCCTATAGGACAAAGGATTCCCAACCCAGCGCGCCAACCACATTTTTCCTCAAAGTCACACGATCAAAATTTTCAGAAAGCTCTCTTATTCATCATAGTCGAAACATCTAATAACTAGGTCTGTGAGGATGACTTCATCCCCTAAAGTCCCCGGGGGAAGGGCTGCAAGCTGTGAACTTTACCCATTGTTTACATATAGTATTGATTATTGGGAAGTATACAGACGTTTTCAGTTTTTTTCTGGTGGGGGGTTGAGGGAGAAGGTTACGTGGGAGGATCTTTCCTTGGCGGAATTTTCATGGGGGAAGGGAAATTTCCAAGAAGGGGGCACCGGGTTTCTCAGCATTATTTAAAGGACGATCAGAAATGAAATAGAAAAAACAAGTTTTTTCAATCGAAAGTAAGGAGCAACAATAAAACTAAGACAAACAGAAAATATTACGTATGTAAGGGTGGTTACCTCTCCTCAATAGCTCGCCCTTACACTAAAGCTTTTTTTAACTTATAAAAGAGGTTATTATTCTAATTAAACAGCCTTTGTGATTCATGAGTCATTCTTAAATAACTGGAACAAAAATCCAACTTAGGTTATTATTATTTAAAAAAAAGTAAAATTAAAATGCAAATTTCGTTTTAATTATTCATGTACGGTGAGCAATCTTCAAAACCTGTATTAATTCAAAAACGTTCAGAAACTAAATGAAAAAAACAAGTTTTTTTTAACTAAAGGTAAGGAGCGACATTAAAACTTAAAATGAACAGAAATTATTCCGCACATGAAGGGGCTGTTCCCTCCTCAACACCCCACTTTATACGATAAAGTTTAATTCTTTCTCACAACTCTACTTTTTAAAACAATAAAAACCTTTAGCGTAAAGAGCGGGAAGTTGAGGAGGGGACAACCCCATTCATATACAGAATAATTTCTGTTTGTTTTAAGTTTTAATGTCGCTCCTTACTTTCAGTTAAAAAAAACTTGTTTTTTTGTTAATTTATTAACTATATAGGAAGAAGTTGCTTCCTTTTTCAGATTTTTCTTCCGTCATAGAAATTATTTTTATGTCATCCTTTTTTTTGCTTTTACTCTTTAATTTTGCTTTCTATTTCTGTTGACTATTAGTTTCTTTATTTCTTTACTACTTTCTTCTTTAATTTCTTTACTTTTACTCTTTTTCTATTTTACTTTTTTTATTTCTTTACTTATTGGCTTTCTATTTCTTAATCCTCAACAATCCTCATCTAATTCTTGTTCACACTTACAAAATGCATGGAGATGCCGGATCTTTTGATACTGTCTCAGATTTGATATTGTCTAAAAATGTTTGACATTTCGTTGCGTCCAAGTCGAGGTTTTCTCTGGTTTAGAAGGGGTAATTAATTGAATTCCACTTGAAATTAGAAACAGTTGTGATATAAGTGAATTTCAAAGGTTGTTAAAAAATGAATTGTTTTTTTAATATGGCTTTATTTATGAAATTGATAGGGTATAAAATTGATAAAATGGTATTGATTTATGAGCGTTAATATTAATTTTGAATCATGCGTATTAAGGAATGGTTGAGTGTAGTATTAAGTTAGTGAGAACAGGGAAAATGACGTTGCGGTCATGTTTTTTTAAACCCCTTCTGAGGTAAAAATATTTTCATTTTGTGTATTTATTTGATCATCCCTGTCCATACCATACCATGGCATTTGGAGGGAATGTGGTTGTGTTATTTTTTTTTAAATTGATCTTAAACAAATAAGAATACATAAAAATATAAATATTTGAGGTCACAAATAATTTTTTATTTATTTCGTGGGTCTAATTCCTTGTTCCTCCTCCATATCTTGCCATGACGTTTGGCAGGGATGTGATTGTGTTAATTTCTACACTAATAATTGGAATCAAATAAACAAGAATAAATAAAATGAAAATAAAAATATTTTCATTGCATCCTGAATGCTAAGAGATAACAAGCCAAATAACCTTCCTTGTTCAAACAAATAGCCGTTAATAAAACTGGACAAACCTGAAACAAAATCTTCAGTTTTTAAGGTATATTGCAATATTTATGAAATTTAGCATAATGCCTTTTTAAATGCCATACCGTGGTTACAGTACTGGGTTTTGGCGTTGTACAGCCAAACTCTACCCGCAAAATTCGTAGATATTGAAACTTTTGACAAGCTTATGTTAGCTACTGCAATTACAACAAATAAAGCTGGTTTTGACTTATTACTTAAGAACCGTTGGTCACTTCCCTAACAGCGTCATTGGGAAAGAATTATATGTCAGACCTAGACAAAAAATAATACTGGACAAGATCCATCTGTAATAATAATAGTAATAGAAAAGACAGGAACCAGGTTACGAAACCAAGTAATCTTGACCTAGGCAATCAAGAAAGACTGTTAATATTCGAAAAAGACACTAGAAGATGATAGTTGGGATTCGAAAAGAAAATGCAAAATAGCACGAAAAGAGTAGAATATGTTCAATAGTAGAAGACAACTCTGAAACAGCAAAGACCAGCTTCCTATATTGACATCCCATCCAGAATGCCCTTGAATGAGGGCAAACCTGTACGATTATCCAACACTAAGACAAAATAGCATCAAAGAAAAAGATTCGGTACTCGTCTTTTATAGTCCTTATATAATCCTTTAGTTTCTTTCAGCTTAGCGTAAGACAAGACAAAGAGAAGCAGCAGAATAGATGGGAAATATATAATTTGGGTTATATAATTGCACTTTAGGGGGGTGGGGGTAAAGTATTTGGAAAGTGTGAAGTTAGAAAACAATTCTTACTTAATAATATGCAGAATAACTGTACCTAACACATTTTGCATACAGACTCGCTACACTTTACCCCCCCCCCCTAATGTGCAAATATATATCCCGAACCGTTTTATAAAGTATTATACTTTTATCGTACTTAGGTATATTTCATTAGGATTAACCTAACTTTACTATATGAGTGGTCGGCACTATAGCAGACAAGTACCAAAGATTCTATGCAAATGCCATGCATTTGGTAAGTGTTAGGGAATAAAAAAGCGTGTCATCAATAAAAAGAACAAAAACCCGTACTAAAATTTTAGACAGATGGTGCTGTGTTTTAACTTTACTGTTGCACCGTCTTGTCTTTGATCTTCACAAAAAATTTTTTAAGTTGAATGTACAAGAGGACAGGTAATTGGAACCCAAAAATATAATTGTTTCTGTCACTTCTCAAAAAAAAAAAAAAATGTTTCTTCATTTAGATTTTACCACTAAATTCAATGGTTTTGTAGAATTAAGTTTTTAAAACTATCTAAACCCCCTAAGAAAACAAAATAATTATTATTTAATAAATAATTATTAATAATAATTAATAATAATTATATAAAAAATAAAATAATAAAATAATTAAAAACTATTAAAACCCTCTAAGAAATAATAAAAATTTTAGTTTAAACATATTCTCCTTCTTTTTCCCGCAGTGGTTGCTCTGTTGTCGCGAAAAAGAACCTAAATGATATAACTTGAGCCCATTCTACTACTAATCACTCTTCCCTCAAGACTGCCACCAAAGAGCGTGGAAAACAATGAGAAAGAAATCGTTGACGCTTTAACAGGAATTGTTAGAGAGGAATAAGAATAAAAGCGAGGAATAAGAATAGAGAGGAGTAAGAGGAATCGCTAGTGCTTAAAACAGGAATTGATAGAGAGGAATAAGACCAAGAGGAATAAACGAAAAATAAGAGAGGAATCTTTTAAAGAAATAAGAATAAGAGAGGAACAAGAGAAGAATTTGAGAGGAGTTGCTGATGCTTTAACAGGAATTGTTTGAGAGGATTAAAGATAAAAAGAATAAGAGAAGAATAAGGAGGAACAAGAATAGAGAGAAATAAAAATAGAGAGGAATCGTTAAAAGAAACAAAAACAAAAGAGAAGTAAGAGAAGAATAAGAGACGAACAAGACTATGGAGGAATAATAATAGAGAGGAATCGCTGATATTTTAAGAACAGTTTAAAGACATGCAAAAATATTAGCGCACCAGACAAAGCAGCATTGCCAAGCATAGATGAACTAAATATAAGCCTAATTTTAATGTATTAGAATTTAGAGTCCATTGAAAGGTCTTCTTCTATTTGGATAAATTCCAAATACAACTAGTTTTATTCAATAAAAGACATTAGCAATATAGGCTAGAATATCTTGACAGGTGGTGGAAGAAACAAAAACAAGTACAAGAAATATTTAGCTGAAGCGTTAGAGAACAATTGCTTTTTTTCGATCGTAAGTATTTTTATAAGAATATAGTAGCAATAATTATCAACCGAGTTAGATTTTTACAAAGTTTTAGAAACATTTTGTGCTGTGTTTCTGTGCCCAGTGTGTTATCATTAAGAGGAGTATTTAGCACTTTGGTAAAACAAAAACGTTGTAAAACGTCTTTGGTAAAACGTCTTTTTTGTAAAACGTCTTTGCACTTTGGTAAAACGTCTAGAAAACTAAAGTTTTCTAGACGTTAGTTTCCTTGTTTTTCTTTGTATTAATTGTTTTTCGTCTTATTCAGAGATCGGGGGACTATTTTGAATTAGGAATATTCAGCAATTTTTGGAAAATGTCTGTTAAAGTTTTCTAAATTTGAGTCTTCTCATTAATTGCTTGTGCATTTTAGTTGTTTTTTATTTTATTTTTCTGAGGGGAAAAAAGATGAATTTTATCACTAGGATGAGTGTTCAGCTCTTCTTGCATTAAGCAGCAAATTTTTTTTAGAAGTGAGTTTTCTTGTATGTTTTTGTTTGTGTTGCAATTTTTTCTGTTGATAATTTTTTCTCTTGAGAAGATTGAGAAGAAGATTTTTTCGAGTCCTAACATGATTCTATTTAGTTCTTTCTTAAATAAAGGACTTTTTAAATACGTATTTTATATTTAGTTTTTTAAACACGTTATGTATATACTTTTATACATTTTTTATACTTAAAAAAAGAACCCATTTTTATTCATTTATCTCTCAATAAACATCATGCTTTTCAAATTATTGTAGATAATTCTCAATTCAGGTATGGCATTTGATTTAAAATATAGTATAATCTCAACTGGCTTCTTTATTACCCTTCTAAACCGAAAACTGGGATTTCAAGATATTCTTGCTTCAATAGCAATTTATGAGTGAAGTTGTGGTTTTTACGCCAATAACAGTGGTTGTTTCTCTCTTTTATTGTAATTACTAATTCGATATTTCTCAATCTGAATTCTGAACGGGCAATATACAGGCAATCTGATTTTGGGCTGCTTTCTGATTTTTTTTAATGGCGCTAGTTTATATTCCCCGTGCAGTTTTTGGCGGCATTATTTTTGCTCTCCCACCGTTTTAATCTATCAACGAAAGACAAACATTTTGCTATCATTTCGCAGAAGAAATTAATTTTAATCCATTTAGAGAACTGCGTTTTGAAATTTGTTGTACATAGGTTTTTAGATTGAAAAAAAAAGTTGAATATGGAGATTGTTGAATAAAGGACAATTTTTTTTTTTTAAGCAAATTTAGATCCTTCTTCAGTACAAGATTTTAAGTCATATGATCATTCTTATACGGTGAATGGATAGATTAGAGACTAATAAATCCAGTGGTATGGGTGTATAGTCTTTTTGGCGTAAGTGGAAGCTACAGAGTTGTCGCAAAATCACTTGTTTCAGAGTGAAGATATACTTCAACCTGGTCTCAATACAGGTAAAATACATGCGCGCTTCTTATAAAAAGCGTCTGTCGCGTGTTCATCTCCAGCGATTTTTTTTTTATTTTTCTCAAGTGATTGGAGGGCAAACAGCCCCCCACCAGTAGTAAGGGGGTTCCAGTTTTGAGAGGGGCCCTATCCCTTCAAATCCCAGTCCCAACACTTTTTTTAAACTTATTCAAGACACAGGCGTTCGTTACGCAATAGGTAATGTTTTCTAAGAGACGCTGGTGTTGGTTACGTCACAGGGAATGTTTTCTAGGAGACGAGGGTGAATGTTGTTTCGTAGGGAATGTTTTCTAAACGAGGTATGTGTTAACTACTTAAAAAACATTCAGGGGCCAGTGAAAAACCTTCTGAGCCCGCTCGTGGGGGACCTTAAAGACTAGGGATCCTAACGAACAATTCAAACGGGAGCCCTAACAAGCAATTCCAACGTGGTCTCTAGCAACCAATTCCACTGGGGGCCTAGAAACTAATTCCAATGGGACCCTAGCGAGCAAATCTAGCAGGGTGATTGATTTTTGTTTGTGAAACTTATTGCGTGCTGGTTTTTCTCTTCGTAAAACTTGTATATTGATTTTTCTCCTCGTCAAACTTATTTTGTTCACGAAACTTAATACGTGCCGAGTTTTGTTCGTCAAATAGGTTGCATGCTGATTTTTGTTCGTGAAAATTGTTGCGTGCCAATTTTTTTTTAGTCGTACTTGTTGCATGTTGATTTTTCTCTTAACGAAACCTTTACATTGATTTTTCTCCTCGTGAAACTGATTTTGCTCATAGAAATTGTTACGTGATGAATTTGTTCGTGGCACTTGCTGCGTGCAAATTTTTTTGTGAAACTTGTTGCATGTTGATTTTTCCCTTCGTGAAACTTGAACATTGATTTTTCTCCTAACGAAACTGATTTTATTCATGGAAGAAGTAACACGAAGAAGAAACAAAATATAACCAGTTTCTCTAAGACTTTAATCAACATATACTAAGTTTTTTCGAAGAAATAATCCATATACAATAAGTTTCAGGAACAAAAATCAGAATGCATCATGTTTAAAGGAGATAAAATCAACATGAAACAAGTTTCAAGAAGATAAATATTATGATAAATTCAGTTTCACGAAAGAATAAATCGACATACGCCGAGTTTCACAACGAAAAATGCCAATATAAATTAAGCTCCACGGGTGAAAATCAGCATGCAACAAGTTCCATGAACGAAATCAGTTTCACGAGGAGAACAATCATTGTAGAAGTTCCATGAAGAAAAAAATCAACATGCAACAAGTTTCACGAACAAAGAGTCAGCACGCAGCAAGTTCCACGAACAAAAATCAGCATACAACATGTTCCATGAACAAAATTAGTTTCACGAGGATAAAATCAATGCGCAAGTTTTACGAACAAAATCAGTACACGACAAGTTCCACGAGCGAAAATCAGCATGGGACAAGTTCCATGAGCAAAAACAGTTTCAAGAGGAGAGAATTAATGTATAAGTTTCAGGAAGATAAAAATCGTCATGCAAAAAGATTCATGAACAAAAAATCAGCACGTAGCAAGTTCCACAAACAAAAAAATCTGCACGCAACTGGTTCAAAAAACAAAAGAAATCAGCATGCAGTAAATTCCATGAACAAAATCAGTTTCACGAAAAGAGAAATCAATGGACAAGTTTTGCTCAGAGAAAAATCAACAAGTAACAAGTTCCACACACAAAAACAGCACGCAGCAAGTCCCATGAACAAAATCCATTTCACTAGGCGAACAATCACGTAGAAGTTTCATTAGGAGAAAAATCAACATGTAACAAGTTTCACGTAAAAAATCAGCACGCAAAAAGTTCCACGACCAAAATTCAGCACACAAAAAGCTCAATAAATAAAATCAGTTTCACGACAAGAAAAATCATGTGCAAGTTTCATAAAGAGAAAAATCAGCACGCAACTAATTTCACGAAAAAACAGCAAGCATCAAGTTCCACGAACAAAAAATCAACAAGCAACAGATTCCATGAACAAAATCAGTTTCAAGAGGAGAAAAAACCAACATGAAACAAATTTCAGGAACAAAAACCAGCACGCAACAAGTTCAACGAACCAAAATCAGTTCGCAACAAGTTCCATGAACAAAACCAGTTTCACGAGGAGAAAATGGAAATTTACAAATTTCACGAAGAGAAAAATCAACATGCAACAAGTTTCACTAACAAAAATCACCACGCAATAATTTGCACAAACAAAATCAGCATGCAAAACGTTCCATGAAAAAAATCTGTTTCACGAGGAAAAAACTAAGTACAAGTTTCACGAAGAGAAAAATCAACAAGCTTGAAGTTTCATGAACAAAAATTAACACGCAAAAATTTCCACGAACAAAATCGGCACGCAACAAGTTCCGTGACACAAAATCAATTCCACGAACAAAAAGTAATCACGCATTAAGTTCTACGAACAAAACTCAGCACGCAACAAGCTCCATGAACAAGTCATTTTCAGGAGGAGAAAAATCATGTAGAAGTTTCGCGAAAATAAAAATCAACCTTTAACGAGTTTCATGAACAACAATCAGCACTAAACACGTTCCAGGAACAAAATCAGTTTCACGAGGAGAAAAATCAACGTAAAAGTTACACGAAGAGAAAAATCGGCATGTAACAAGTTTCACGACTAAAGATAAGCACGCAATAAGTTTCGTTTCACGAGGGAAAAATCAATGCATGCAAGAAGCACCTATTTTTTTGGAAAAAATATTTTTTTTGAGAAAAAAGGTTGAAAAACCGTTATGTGTGATAATGTGCACCCAGAAAGTGTCATCAGGAGTGGGCTATTTTATGCCATGATAGCCTCGATTGCTAGAATACATCAAAAGAAACGCTGATGGGGGTTTTTCATTAAGTTTAAATTATCGATTCTAGCGTAAACCAATATTTGTACATGAAAATACCCAAAAATACCCCAAGTGTGATAATGACAAGTAGAGGGTGTCATGTGCCAGCCATCGAATGTAACAGATTTGAAATTGCCATAGAACATCGCCCTTATGAAAAACCCTTAGGTGTGATAATGTGCCCAATGAAGGTGTCATCTGGGGCCAGTACATTGTGCCACGCTGGCCTCAATTGCTAGGAGTCATCAGGAGAAACGCTAATGGGGATTTTTCATAAGTTCAAACGAACGATTGTAGTGCAAACGAATATTTTTGCGAGAAAATGCGCGAAAAAACCAATGTGTCCGATAATGCCCGCTAGAGGGTGTCATTTGTCAGCCAATGAGTGTCACAGACTTGGAATTGCCAAGGAACATCGCAGTCTAACAATGAAATGGCAAGTGTCCAATGTTCGAATAAAAACATAGGTCATTTGTTAGTTTCAAAATTTATTTTGTTGGAAAAAGGTTGAAAGACCCATAGGTGTCATAATATGCGCCAGAAGGTGTCATCGAGGGGCTTGTTCATTGTGCCACACTGACCTCTATTGCTAAGAGTCATCAGAAGAAACGCTAATAGGGATTTTTCCATTAAGTTTAAACGATAGATAATAGCGTAAACGATTATTTTTGCAGGAAAATTCCCGAAAGGTGTCATATGTGTGATAATACATACTAGAGGATGTCTTGTGTCAGCCATTGAGTGTCAAAGGCTTTAAATTGCCATGGAACATCGCAGTATAGCAATGAAATGGCAAGTTTCCACTATTCAAATAAAAATAATGGTTGAAAAACTCTTAGGTGTGATAATACGCCTTCTGAGGGTGTCATCTGGGGGGGGGGGTAAATTGTGTCACGCTGACCTTAATTGATAGGATTCACCAGAAGAGATACTAATGAGGATTTTTTTTATTATTAAGTTTAAACGATCGATTCTAGTGTAAACGAATATTTTTGCAGGAAAATGCCCAAAAAATGTCATATGTGTGATAATACTTGCTAAATGATGCCGTGTGTCAGCATCCACTGTCAGTGGCTGGGAATTGCCATGGAACATCGCAATCTAGAAATGAAATGAATTACCGCTGTTCAAACAAAAACAGCGGTCATTTTTAGTTTATAAATTTATTTGGGAGAAAAAGGTTGAAAAATCCGTAGGTGTGATGTGTCCCCAGAGGGCATCGTCTGGGCTGATACATTGGGCTATGCTGGCCTCCATTGCTAGGAGTCTTTAGAGAAAAAATGCTAATGTGGATTGTTTCATTAAGTTTAAACGATCGATTATAGTGTTAACAAATATTTTATAGAAAAATGCCCGAACCTGTAATTCTTTATAATTTTTTTTGACGTTTAATGTTTTCCGTTTGTTGAGACTTAACTGTTTTTTTCTGTATTTTAATAATGCTTGTAAATTTGTTCTTATTAATATAATTTGTAAGTACAAAAGCCTCAATTCTTTAGATTTCTTGTTCCAGGAAAAACTTCAATACGCAATCCTTTACTTTATGAAATATCTAACGCCAATGTTATGTAACATCTCATTGATTGAATAGCTAACTCAATCTTTATAAGTTACTTTAGAAAATTAATTATGCTGTAACATGTAGGTGTATCTAATATACCAAAAATCAATTGGATTGGGACGGTTGTGCAATAATGTGGATATGGTTTGAAACATGCAAACCATTCAATCATTTTAGTATGCGCGAACAGGGGATTCTACTTGCGTGCAATAGGTTATAATATAGAATGTATTAGCCGAATCAAAATATTAAAAAGAATTTCACAGTCCACCGGTTAACACTCCATTCCATTGGATGGAAATGCCCTTTCGTATCCTAATGGGAAAAATATTGTTAGAATATAAAGATTACCGGAGATAAAACGCACTGAAAGAAAATGAAATCTCTTAAAGTATTATGTAACATCCCATGTTTGCACTGTCATTACGTGACACCCACATTTGTGTCCTCCTCAGTTACAAACAGGGATCCCCCATGGGGCTGAAGAAACAAGTTACGGGTGAATGCGTCTTCCTTAACATTAAGTAAACACTCCCCTATTACATGGAATCCAAAGAAATCTTGAAACCTCTTGAAAAACGTCTTGTCGATAAAACTGGTTGCCATTGGGGCCCCCGATAAAATTTGATGCTAGGGCCCCTAGATGGAATTGGAAGCTGGAGCCCCCAGCGGTTAAGTTGGGGGCCCGACGAAATAGGATGATTGGGTCCCATTGGAATTGGATGTTAGGGTCTCCGTTGGAATCAGTTGGTAGGCCCTCCGATTTAATTGACTGCTAGGGTCCCTAGGGTATCTGGTTGAAATGGTTGCTAGGAGCCCCGGTGGTTAGGTTAGGTTCCCCGTTGAAATTGGATGCCAGGTCTCCATTGGAATAGGAAGCTAGGGCCCCTGGTGGTTAGGTTAGGACCATCCGATGAAATTTTGAGGATAAGCTCTCCATTGGAGGTGGTTCCTAGGGGCCCAAGTGGCTAAGTTAGGGTCCCCGATGAAATTCTAAAGAACCAATGGAATTGGATGCTAAGTCCCCCTCCCCAGTGAAATTGGTTGCTAAGGGACCTGTTGGAATTGCTTGTTAGAACCTAATGGAATTGCTATTTAGGGTTCAGTATCTGTAAGGTCCCCAACAGCAGGCTCTTAAGGTTTTCCCTGTCCCGTGAAGATTTTTAAGTAATTAATACATGCTTCATTAGAAAATATTCACTATGACATAACATGCGCTTGCTTCTCTTAAAAAACATCCTTGAGGACGTAACAAACGACTGCGTCTCTTAGAGAACATTCCCTATTAGGTAACAAACATCTGTGTCTTGAAGAACTTTAAAAAAATTTGTCAGAACTGGAATTCGAAGGGATAGAGCCCCTCCCTAAACTGAAACACCCTCACTACCCCTCCCCCTCATTCCAATCACTTTTAAACACATCCAATCAAAATTTTTAGATGGCTATTTTGTTCATTGTAGTTGAAAGCTCCAGAAATTATGTCTTTGAGGATGGCAAAACTGATTGTTTTTCAGCAGCTGTTTGTCAAAACTACTCGAACGTCTGTTCGTCTGGAGTCTGTTTGCAGTCATTTTGCTTATAAGAGAACTGAGTAATATTAGGAGGGCATGTCTATTATGAATATAAAAAGAAATTCTCACATAGTCGTTAAAATAGCATCCAGGTTCAACTGTAATGCACATTCCTGCTTGCAATATCCTTGCAGTTCTTAGGCTTCGTAACCCAGGGGCTTTTGGTCTCTCTGGAGTTTTGCCAGGAATATAACCACCAACATCATGAGTATCTAAACCAATAAGATGACCAAGGCCATGTGGTTGAAAAACAGCTGCCAAATGACACTAAAAAAGAATTATTTTTATTTTTCTGGTAACAAAACTTGGGCTATTAAGAATTTGTATGTCTTGGACACCTCGGCAAAAATTATTCGTCAAATTTTTTACAAACAATCATGTTTCTGTGAGTGTGCGTGCAACTGGACCCCCTTCAACTCAATCCATTTAACTAAAAAATCGTTCAACTGAACCTCTGCTTAACTTGACTTCCATTTAACTCAGTCGTTTATTCAAAGGAATATTGAATAATAGTCCTCTTACAATAGTAAGTTCACTATTGAACTTAACTCAATCCGCGCATATTCCTACCCTCGTTTAACTCAACCCCCATGCAACTCAACTCCGTTTAGGTGACCCTCCATTTAACTCAACCCTCATGCTACACAGCCCCTGTTTAACTCAACTCCCGTGCAATTCTACCCCATTAAAGCCAACCCTATTTAAATCAACTCCCTTACTGCAACCATAGAATTCAAGCGTGTTCGGGCCGTGGCCATGAAATTTTGCTAGTTTCAAATCTATAAGACGGAAGGATTTTTTTTTTTTTTTTTTTTTTTAGAGCTGGAGAGTAGGAAAAGTTTTGCATTAAATCAGGATAAAACCACTTACACATAGGGATTAAGCAATGAATAAATACCAATTTATTCGAGTCAATTTTTATCACTTAGGATAAAACGGTATGAATTACATTTTATAGGTATTATAGTGTTGAGCTCAATGGGGTTGATTTGAATGGGGGTTGAGTCAAATGGAGTGAGGTTGCATGCGGGCGAGTTAAATGAGGGTTGAATCGCGCGAGAGTTGAGTTGAATGAGGGTTAAATTGAACAGGAATTGTTGAGTTAAATGCGGGTTATATTAAAAGAGAGCTGAGGTGAATGAGGGTTGAGTTTCACGGGGTTTTAGTTGAATGGAGTTGAGCTAAACGGAAGTTAGGTTATATAGGGGTTGAGTTAAACGGGGTTGATTTGCACAGGGGTTCAGTTAAACAGGGGTTGACTTGAACGAGGGTTCAGTTACACAAAATTTAGTAAAAAGCATTGTTCAACTGCATGAAAACCGTTTCTGCAATTATCAGAAAACTGTTAACAGTAACTTTTAGTGAATTTCTCAGATACAGTTAACGGTGTTGGAGAAAAGCTACGTGGCTAAAAAAAAATTAGAAGCGTAGAACATAAAAATTGCATTTCTGTGTTTAAGAACTAACTGTGTATCTATTCTATTTTTTTGTGTGTGTTTTATTTTTATGATTGTATTTAAATTAAAATGCTAGTAAATCTTTATACTTTTTACATTCTGTCTTTAACAAAAAGGAAAAAAAAATGGTAAATACATTTTTTTCACTAGATGAAATTTTCTTACATACACATTTATTTTGGAAAAAGAAAAAATAAGAAATAAAATTTAGTATAGTATAGTTTGCTCCTCAGAGACCTTGGTCTTGGCAAGGTGGTTCCAAAAACTTTCTTCTATTCAAAGTCTAGTATGAATTTCTACTTGAAAATCAAGACCATCTTCACAGAATCCCTTAGGTCTTACAAGTAGGGAGGAAGTGGAAGAAGGTGCCTGAAGACACTGTCTTGAGGTCGAATTTGGGCTGCAGAACTATTGCTGAAGCTTTCATTTACGCAGTAGAGTTTTTCAGACTGAGAAGTCACTGCTATGAACAGAGGGATATATTAAATCTCTCCAGGATAAAATTTGGGGTATAGGTCTATCATGAGAATATGATTGACCTTGAACGGTTGTATCGTATATTTACGAAAAGCCGGTTGTCCTCAATATCACTTATTTTAGAAACTAGAATACTTGGTCTAGATTCCAAGGCCAAGCTTCATATCCATTGTGGTACTTGTCTGATATATATATATATATATATATATATATATATATATATATATATATATATATATATATATATATATATATATATATATATATATATATATATATATATATATATATATATATATATATATATATATATATATATATATCACCGTGAGTAGCACAATGCAACCTGGCTTAAACATTTCCTTAAGCAGTTTTATTGGACTTCAAGCTTAATTATCACAAGCAGGGGGTAAAGGGTTGCTTTCCACGAGCGTTAACGTAATGCATTTTCTTGGTTAACATCTGCTTTGTCTGCTAAATTCCATCGGAAAACTAATTATGAAAAAGGAAGAATTTTTCAAAAGGAAAAAGCGTATTTGTTTTCACTAAAATTAAAACATAATGGTTAAATTGATTAAATTTTTAGCGAAGGTTCCATGAGTGCAATAGCACATACATCCTTTTGACCAATTTTATGTTTTGCTTATTGCATTGAAACACTCTTGTATAAAATTTTGTAGCTCAAGTGCGAAATAGGCGTGACGAATAGATTTCCTTTACTATATCACAGCAAGAATAAAAACACAAAGAAAATATTTTTGACTATAATATTTTTAGCGAGGATTACATGCGAAAAATTTGACAAGCAACATTTTGATTGTAATAATGAATTATTACGTGAGAGCCCCTTTCCCCTACATCGGGGATATACAATCATCTTAAATTCCTTTTTTGGTTGCACACAGCTTATTAGAATCAAACTTAAAAGAGGTGTTATATAGCTCAGGGGTGAAATATGTGTGAAGAATAAATTTCTATACTATATTATAGCAAGAATAAAAACGCAAAGAAAACATTTACGATTTGCGAAATTCGTTAATTCAATTTTTCCGTCAAATATCCCATTTTTGGCGTAACCCCCTTACCAAGGTTGAGGTGGAGGCACCTTTAATCCCTATCAAAGTTTAAATTTCTTCGCTAACCCCGGGTTACACATCATTTGCTAATATTAGCCCTCCATAGTCCCGTGTCATTACGGTATTTTCCCCATGTGTGGGCCCCCCTAAGGCGGGTAGAGGGCAATGGGGTTATTTCTGAAAGCTAAATTCCATGCTTCTTAAATGCTCACAAATATCCATATATTTAGTCACATATATTATTTTAATGAAATCTAATTTCCTTAAATGATTAAATATGATGTATTTTTTTTACCTCACGAAAAATTAAATTTGATTTCTATTTAATGAAAATTCGGACCGATACCCCCTCCCTCAAAAAGGGCAAGGACACACGAGAACGTTCCCACTTCTGTGCACCCCCATCCCCATGGTGAAGATGCCTCCCTTGGACTCTCGTGCAAAGCAGGAAGAATATGTCCGCACTACAAGGCTATGATGCAGGGCCCTCTGCCACTCACATGCAAGGAAGAATAAAAGCCCTTGTACAATCTCCAATTCTCACGGCAGTAAAGATGCAGGGCCTTTAAGACTTGTACCACCTGCGCGAGGCAAATATGGAGCTACTCTCCCTAACCCAGGTAAAATTCTTTGATATTTCTCGCAAATCTTAATGTATTTTTTTTTTCACCATGAGAAAATAAGCAATATATCAGGGGCCATGTTCGATGCCTCTGGGAGAGTGGGGGGGGGAGTTAATGGTTTTGCCCCATAATAAAACATGCGTTTCTCCTTAGCCTAATAAAGGATCCCTCAGGGTAGTTTTTGAGGAGCTTTGAGCGGCCACTTGGTCCTAAAGGAAATCGACTTGTCACCATGCTTTCAAACTAGACACTTAAAGTATTTCGGTATGGTGAATCCATTGAGGGTCCAAGACTAGCCTAAGATGTAGAGAGTATCGCGCTTCCAAATAAATAGTTTTTTAAGAACAGTGACAAAAATGCATTATTTTAGCGATTAACTCCATGTTTTTTTTAAACATTCTGCTTTCTAGAGTTGAAAACTTAGCGTTTCGAAGTTAAAAGGGGACCACACCTCTAAGAAGGGGAGTTTGAGGATCCTGGTACCTAGATTAATATTCTTTTCGGCTTAATAATAGGTTTCTTTTCAGCTTATTATCATAAGTATTTCAAGAGAATAAGAATTCTCAATCTTTCTTCCAGGCCACCATTGATGATTTTGTCAAGTTAATTGACGTTTTGCTGACAATAGGCGACAACATCCCCTCCGTAAGCACTTTAAGACTCTTTGGGACTTTTTAATACCTGAAGCGTAAAGAGGAGGCGACTTAGCAACATTTATGTGGTAGTTTCTGGCTCTTAGATTCCTAGCTGGTAGTGGGGGATATCTAGATCCATAGAGTCATTTTGGAGGTCAAGGCATAGCGTAATTTCTGATCATTGCACTTACAGATGGCATTTATTAAAATTCAGATTTATATCTGGCTCGATTAAAAAAAATTTAAGAGGGGGGAGGGGGAGGGTACAAAATATAATGCCGATTTAAAGGGTTGTAGAGGTGTACAACACTTTCGTTTCGATACGGGCTTATAGTACTTCAAGTATTCAGTCCTCGTCGCAGCACATAAACATCGTTTCATTGATGCCACTAAGACATATTTGGACGATTTGACAGGGGAGGCAAAGTTGGAGCCGGTTTTCCCAAGTCAAGTGAAATTGACAGTGAGAAATGAAAAATGAGACATATAACGTCACATACTACTACTACTACTCCTAATAACTCACTGCAGCACCAAGCCGCCTGAGGCCAACACAGCTACGCACGCTCCTCCTCCAACCTAATCTATTTAAAGCCTCCCTCTTTACACCCTCCCAGGAAGTTCTCATTTCCTTTAAATCTTTATTTATGACATCCTCCCAACCCAGACAAGGACGACCTGCTTTCCGTGTAGCCCCAGACGGTTGGCCAAAAAGGACATTCTTTGGTAATCTATCATCCTTCATCCGTAGAACGTGGCCTAGCCATCTCAACCTTTCTTTCATTGTAGCCCCAGAAAGCTGGATTGAACCACACCTTTCGTACAACCTACTGTTTGAAATACGGTCAGTCAGCCGGGTACCCAGAATAATCCGTAAGCAATTTCTCTGGAAAACATCTAGTAAATTTTAGGTTTACTAAAGACAACTGAACAGGTTCTGTGGATGCTTACATTATTTAGGCCTATCTTAGTTTTGACAATATTTTTGAAGACGCTGAATTTCAGATGGGGGCGGACAAGATGGGGAATGGGGCAACTCTCCCCCCCCCCTTCCCCATAGCAAAACACGTCCCTGAAAGAATTGAATACTCCAGGGTAAATTCCTAACTAATAAAAAAATAAGAAAAAAAATAAGTATGAAAAAGCAAAAAATATCCCAAGATCCTTCGTATTTGTAAACTGAATATATCCTTAGAGGACGTAATATACTTTGTGAATGAAAGTGAAAGGTTTTTCCTAACAATGCCAACTACTAAATGCTCTTAAGGAGTGGTATAATGCGCAACATCATTATCTAATTCTAACAAACATTAGCATAAAATTTCATACTAGGATGATCAATCGTCTGCTCTTTTGAGCCATCCTCGAAACTGATGGTTTTTTTTTCTCTCTAGGCAACAGATTAGATTTTCTTCACCTCGCTCTTTTCTTTTTCCTCGTCTATTTCTTCTATACTTTCTTCCATCAACATTATCTTCTCTACCAGCAAATTACATTAGTACCGTTATTAAAAATGCTAAATTTTGCAGTAGCGTTTGAGTAACACGAATTTAGCGAATTTGGACACAAAAAGATGTTTTCATGGATAAATTTTAAACAAAAACACCGCAGTCTTAAGCATATTTTAACTTTAAGACACATAACACTGAACTTAAAAAGATGAAAATGCATATGCTACTGAGAAATCCTGACGTATCAAAGGAATAGGGATTCGCCCCTACTCTCCAATGATTAAGCACTAATGACCCATTAGGAAAGATCATTATTTTTTATACTGAATGCTGAATTTTTGGCTTGTGCACTGGGGTCTTCTTTATCCAAGGACTCAAGAGTACAGGCTTTGAACCAATTACAAAGATCTAAGGCCTTTTTTTAAACCTACTTTTGTAGAGACTGTGCCCTTAATTTTTTTTAACATTAAGTTCCCTTCGCCCAGGGAACCACAGCTGGGACTTAACATTAAACAGGGTTATCTGTTTAGCACTGATTTTGAAGTTAGCACCCGGCGTCCCTGAATGGGGGATGTGCGCCTTCTAAAGGTTTCTTTATTCATTTTTATTCTTCGTCCTTCAGAGAGATATAACTTGAGAATATTGAACTGAAATAGCGAATTGCGAACTGTAACTGATTCAATTACTTGTTTTAGGTGGAAAAAAATAGTTTCAATGACCATTCAGGACAACCTTCAAAGACACTTTTTTGGGAATCAACTAGACTCCAAAGCACATAAATGTGCATGCGGAGAAAGTTAGTAGGCCTTAGGGCAGGGGCAGCTTGAGGTGCCCTGGGGTCTGTAACCCCGCAAAGGGCATATATTAATTAATTAATATTAATTAAGGGCAGATATTAAACGTATGCGTTACAAGTTTCTTTGAAAATTTCTTTGAAAAGTTTCTTTGAAAATCGCCATAAGCACAGTTATTTTACTTTCCAACTATGCTGAAAAAAATGGCTATCTCACAATTGTAAACGCATGACTTTGGGGATCAGGGCTAACTGCCCACCAATCTTTTTGGTAAGTTAAAAAGGGCAATATTAATTTTATTTTCGCTTTGAATGAGTCATTAAACATCTCTCTATAATGTTCTGGTAGCCCACTAGCCCTGGTAGAAAAAAAAATAAATAAAGGAGACACAAAAGTGCTACCCGTGCAAAAAAACTGATTTTCCTTTTTGTTCAAGCTGGGGGACTGTAATTACCCTAAAGAAGGTTCTTGACTATGTTGATTACAATGGTGCAATTTTTATTGTGATCTGACGCCTTTTTTGAGGGGTTTCAGGCTTTTTTTGAAGTCACCATAAATTTGTTTTCGCAATAAACTTTTGCTTTTAAGATTAACGTTCAAAGCGTGTTTTTCAGCTTTTGGTTACTATGGGCTGTGGTTCACTCTTTACTAGGTTGCAGCTTCTGCTGCAACCAGGATGCAAAATGGTCTATAATTGCTTATCAGCCTTTAATGAAGAGGGTCATTAATTGGGCTTTAATTAAATGGGGAAAGTTTACTTGAACTTCAAAAAGTGTTTACAATTTTCTTTGAAAATGGCCTCTTCGCAACCCAGTTCAGGGACGACCTACTTTTCATTCGATCAAAGATGTATGGCCAAGAAACAGTATTTTAGGCAATCGGTCATTCTTCATCTGTGAAGCGCGGACTAATCATCATAGCGTGTCTTTCATTAAAGTTTTAGAAAGGGGAATTGAAACCCGTTCAATTATATTTTAGTCAAAAAATAGTTGTGTAGTCATCAAGAAAAGCAGAGTGAATATGTTTATAGTGAATATGTTTATTATCGTCAGGCTTTCGTTTACATTTTGAAGGATTCTAGTCGAAATCATTAGTCTCCATTTTGTTCTTCAGATATTTGTAAAGCATTTGATAGTATTTGTCATTTGCAATTTTGCTCTATTCTGTACCAGATCAGGGTTAATACTTCTCTTATAGATTGAAGTTTTGGTATTTATGTTCACCCCAGCGGCTAGGGACAGGTTTTGGTGATTCATGTTGTAGTAACCGGGCTGCAGGGTTTACCCAGTTTCAAGAAGCCAGTTACCCAGTTTGCCGCAACAGTAAAACTTAAAAAGAGCAAAAATTATTCCAAAAACGAGGGGGCTGCCCCTTCCTTAATATTTTGCTCTTCAAGCTAAAGTTTTTTAGAACTTTAGAAAAGCTTCTTATTCTAATTAAACGGTCCATATTTTTCAGGAGTCGTTCTTAAAGACTTGGGACAAAAAGTAAACTTTAACATAAACAGTCAAGTATGGAGGAGGGGGAGTCCTCTCGTATACGGAATAATTTCTGTGGTTTTCAGTTGATGTTTTTTTGAAAAACGATTTATTTTATTTAATTTCTGATTGTTTTTAAGTAATAACAGAAAATCTGCCAACCCTCTCCATTACCCCGGACAATTCTATCCTCACTAAACATCCCCCCCAGATAATTACCTGCAGACTATTCCGCTTGGAAAACTGCGGACTATTCCTTGGTCTATTTTCATTTGAAAAAAGACCTCAAATTGCTGAAAATGTTTCAAATAGTTCCGGAAATCCTCCCCCTCCGTGGATAATTATTCCCAGAAATTCCTCCTGAATGAAAAATTTCTCCCGCAGAAAACTCTCCAATGGAGAATTTCTCCCACGGAAAATCCCCCCCCCCCCAATTGAAAAATCCCCCAGACAATGCCAACCCTTCTGAAAATTTCCCCTTAACAATTCGCCGGGAACATCTCCACACATAAGAATGAGCCACCGAAGAGAAATAAGACGAATAAAAAGAATTTTTATTTGAGTTTTAAAAACAATTTTTATACGATTTTTCTAGTACCATTGGCTCGACGCCATCACCCCTGGTAATAAATTGACAAACAAATAAACCCAGATCCGTGATCTTTCTTATGGTCAAAAATACAGAACTCCAACTTTTTTTTAGATAGGACCTTGATACCTATACTGTAGGGTTTTCTGATACACAGAATCAGATGCTACGATTTCCTTAATTAATTTTATATATTTGGAATAAACATAAAAATCCAATTCTTTTAATGGATCTATTGATATCAAAATTATGTTTCTTAAGGTTTTGATTCCTATTGGGCCGAGTCACTCCTTACTTATAGTTCTTTACCACGAACTGGTTTTACATACTGGATTTAGGCAAGAAGACGTGCTTCTACCAGTGTTTTTGTGCCTGTAGTGCCTGTAGAACAGGAGCTCAGGCAGGTAGAACCCAAATAATCATTATGAGGAAGTTATTACAAGAATATTTGATTAATCTAAATAAAATAACAGAAAACGAAACTAGAAATAAGAGTTGATAAATGTAAAAATAAATAAATAAATAAATAAATATATTCGCAAATTTGATGGCAGGCCGTTAAGCCTCTAAAAAACAAAAATCTTAATTTGTATTTCTTCTAAATTTGCATAAGGAGAAAATGTCACTTGAAAAGTAAAAGGACTATCCTGTAGGAATTTCAAGGGCCACTATTTTTAAACACCCAATAAGCAGGAAAATAGCCCAGCTCAGCCGCACAACTTTTCTATAGTTTTTCAGTAATAAATAATTTAACATATGTAAAAAGTAATTTCTAAGGCCACAGTGGGTAATCATGACAAGATGTAAGAATCGTAAAGAAGAGTGAAGGGAGAAATGAGGATAATACCAGCCAGTGAAAAAACGAAGAGGACGATGCAAATATTTCGGTTAAGACCTCCTCTAGACCGTCTTCAGGGCAAATTCAGTGAAAATCCTTTCACCGTTGCTTTGAAAGGGTCTTTCCTACTTTAGTTTCAGTGTTTGTTTTAAGGTTTTGGTTTTATTTTATCATTTGGATTTTTATCTGTATTCTTTTTGTTATCTTCTTTAGGATTCTTTCGTCTAAAAAATGTAATACCAAATACTTTGCTAGAGAGTGATATTTTAAAATATTGGTGTCACACTGCAAAACAATTCAGAGCTTTCTTTTTCAATCAATGGTCCGTCAATCATTACAAATCCGAGGGTGATTCCGTAATCAAAAATATTGATGACAATCGGAACAGCAAACATTACATACAGCACAACAATTCAGACCTTCCTTTTCAACCAATAGTCCGTTGATCATCACTGATCCGGAGGTGATTCCGTAAAACATTGGTGTCAGTCACAACAGAAAACGTTACATACTGCTTAACAATTCAGACCTTCCTCTTTCAACCGATGGTCCGTTGATCATTACTGATTAGAAGATCATTCCGTAAAACATTTATTGTTGTCAGTCGCAGCAGTATACGTTACACACTGCACAACAGTTCAAACCTTCCTTTTTCAACCAATGGTCCGTTGATCATTACTGATCCTGAGGTGATTCCGCAAAACATTTATTGGTGTCAGTTCCAACAGCATACGTTACACACTGCACAACAATTCAGACTGTCTTTTTCAACCACTGGTCCTCGATCATTACAGATCCAAAGGTGATTCCGTAAATCAAAAACATAAAAAAATAAAATGCCTACAACATTGGCTTTATTTATGGTTGATCAAATATTCTGTCCAGAAAAGCTTTCACGAGTAACCCTACCACAAATAGGCTTCCGAAATAATAGGCCGTGGCTTTCACAGTTTCTAAGATCTTTTTGCACCTCCAAGACCTTACACAAACCAGTATCGTTCAAATTCACCATACTATTACCATTTACCATAATGATTTCCGGCACTGCTTTTAGTTTATGACTGCATGCTAATAAAGTAACAAGAAGATCCAGTTTAGGTATAGAGACTTGACAATCAAGCCCTTCTCTTTAGTTACAAAAACTACATTCATGCTAATATCAAATAGACACAAAGGTTACTCAATACCATCAAACTGGTTCCATTTCACAGTCAGAGAGGAATAAGGTAGCAATTGCAAAATTACAATAGTTTCAGAAAATTAGCTCTATTTATCTGTCGAATACTAAAAGAATTTAAAAAAAGCTTGGATGATGTATCACCCTACAAAATCAAAAACATCCCTCTACAGCTTTAGATGATAGTTGCACCAGTAGCTGTAATCTAGCAAAGAACAGACCGTTGCCCATATTACTACCACTAACAACTCACTGCAGCACCAAGCCGCCTGTGGCTGACACAGCTACACACGCTCCTCCTCCTTCTCAATTTATCCTCCCCTCTTTATACCCTCCCAAGAAGTTCCCAATCCTATTAAATTTAAAATTTTCTAAAATTGAAAAAATGTGTTTTTGGGAAACTATTTTATTGTAAGTGTTTTTCGTGTTATATTTTTTATTATTTTCTTTGCTGAAGACAGCCCTTAGATATAGGGCCGAAATATTCAAACAGATTTCGTGCATTCACTGTCTTGGGAAAAAAAAGTCATCATTATTCTCTCTTCTGTATTTGAAACTATTTTGTGACAAAAATTTCTCATTTTTCGCTATTTTGAAAGTTTTTTATTCGTGTTCTATTCAACATCAATTTGTAATCATAAAAAGATATTTTCAAAATTTGGAAAAAGAGCATAAAACCTCGTTATAATGAAGTGAAATTGAAATACAAATATCCACTCTAAAAAACAAGGAAAATCATATTTTTGCGGGGATGAAATTGGTATTTCCTTTAGCTTTTAACTTTTTTTTATAACAGGCCTCATCACGTCAGCACATTGAGTTTGAGAACAAGTTTCTAATGTACTTTCTGTTTCAAACACTTCTTCATCATCTTCTTGTCAACAGCTCATGACAGCGCAAAGCTACCTGCGGCCGATACAGCGAACAACTGTGTCAATTTCTTCACTTGGCTCCAGAGAGAAGGGGTTACAACAGGTAGGTTTGGAATATAGCCCTCTGAGATTCTAACACGGGCTGTATCGTCTACGCTGGAACTAAAGGCTGGTAGGCTTAATAAATTGGCAGATGGTTTTGTTGCTAAAATAATCTTGCTCAATTAAGCTCGCAGAATTTAAAGCACACAACCTATATATTTGCGACAAGCATTTATGCTTACCGCTATTCTTAATAATAAATAAATAAATAAATATAAAAGCTAAATTTACAGCCTGAATTATTTATTTATTTGTAGGTGGTAGAGTCACAGCCAGTGAATATTGTCACCAGATGTTTATTTTGGTTTTGAGTCTAATGTATCTATTAGTCTATGGATTAACGACGATTCTTGGTCCTTAAGTCAGGGAATTTCTTGAACTATAAACTCCAAAGACTTACGGCAGGCTGAGCTTGTAGAGCCACACACTGATCCCCACCTCAAGCCAAAGGATTTTCCTACACCAAGACTCGTACTTTTGTTAGAAGGACATGCAATCTAAAGTCTAATAAGAGCCATTCGTTAGGTTTCTATTTGTAAAATCACTTGGCTGAGTTAGTTAAGTCTGCAGCCTAAATTTGCGTCAGTCAGAATTCCTTTATTGACCAATTTTTTTTTTATTGAATTCCCGTTATTATTAGCACATCTGCTATTGATTAAACATTATCAGCTGAGAGATATTAACAACAACAAAAATATTTCAAACTGTTAAGTCATATCTTCTTCGAATTTCCTATTTTTGAGCATTTCACCTCGGTGCTGAATTAATATTAAATAGCCGAACAACCAGGGCCCCTTTTAAAGCTCTGAAGATTCTAAGCGCAAACGTTTTTGCCACTCCGTTTTTGCGAGGTTTTCGCAAAAATTCAAGGATGATAGAAGCACTGAACAGATTGCAACTGAGGACCCAAAAGTAATAAAAGAGAGAGATGATGCCAAACTCTCAGCTGCCATTCTTGGGAGACATCTAACAGTTTACAAGTGGCCACGGAATTCCTGTTTTGTTTTAAAATCATTTATCTGTGGATAGGCAGCGCAACGGCAGTGACCGTGGCACTTAGACGATAAATATCATCAGGCCAGTTTTTATTAAGAAAAAAAAAATTAGTGATAATATATCACACCCCTTGGCATTGCGCGTATCTAGACTCGGGCCTATTGGTCAATCCAGACCTGTAAACAACAGAGGTCTAGTCAGTATTTTTGTTTTCTTGTTCATCAGCTAAAAACAAAGAACTTACGTAAGAATAGTACGCTCACCTTCATCATTTCTTCAACATCTCCCTTCACAATATCTGCTTTCTTCAGATCTTCAAGCATCACTCTATTGGCTAGTAGATGCATATCTGTCCAGGATACCCCAGGCTTAACAGCAGCAATAACTGCACGATTGGCTCTGAGGACTGCATTGTAGATCACCTTCTGCTTTTCCGTGAAGACCCCGTTAGCCGGAAAGGAGCAGGTAATATCAGAATCATAGCCGCAATATTCTGCTCCCATATCGAAAAGCCTAAAATAATTTGTCAAAGCATATGAAAAAGAGGTAAGATAGAATGGATGCCAGCTATTAGTGAAATATGACAGCACTATTTAAAGTTGACCAAGTCCAGGATAGAAAAAAAATGTTAAATATATTTATTTCAAAATTTGAGTGACTAAAATTATGAATATTGCTTTGGTCCGTTGATTTTTGAATTAAAATCAAGCTGCCATCAAGTCATGGCTAATCGGAGAAAAACCAAGACAGATAGTCTGAGTAAGAGGCGAAGCTGGCCTGATAATGTAAGACGGGGGACATGTGCTAAGCCAATGTGGTCTAAGAAGCAAACAAGGGCACTGGAGGATCCAGGTGAGACCCCTCCCCGTCATTTGGTCTAAATGCAGTTTGCAATCGCATTCATGGGAATATCAAGAAAAAATAGGGTAAGAATTCTATCCATCCTCATCTTAAAATGCTTGATCCATGCCTGCCCATGAGAGAGAGCTAGCACGAGGATTGTTCCCCGCTCCCCTATTCCCAAAAGACAAGAAATGCCCAGGGAAAAGTATATTTTTAGGATTTGGAAGCAAGTTTTACTTTTTTTATATTATTTTTTCAGCCCCCCTCCTCTCTCAGAGAAATGTCACAAGGCTCATACCTTACCCATGGTTTTAATAAATTGTTGCTAGTAGAAGTAAATGCAACCATGGATCATTAGCGAGAATGGATTCGACCTACTACGACCTCTGCTTTATTTTTAACTGGTTTGTTTCAAATTTTCTTCAAAAAGATATCTGAGCACTCCACTGAGCGCATTTCCGGTATTTTAGGTTTTTACTTTATCTTCCACCTTGGTATAAAAGTAGAAAATTATTTAAAATTTTAATGCTCTAGGTATTACGGTAAAACTGACCTTGCTACAAGAGGAGCTTTCCGGGTCTGTTATTTCAAAATTTTAGCCATATCATGGTTTTATCGAACGTTTTTTCTCTGTCTTTTTGTACGTCTTTACTGCATTTTTTCTCGTTGTTTATAGCGTGTTAAAAGAGAAATATTATTGTGATTAGCATAATATAATTACGTTAAACATAAATATTGAAAATAATAAACAAAGTTAAAGTCAAGGCATAGTTGAAAAGATCAGAATTTCTTTTAAACTTTCCACGTTCTCTCAAAGACTTTTTAGGAATCCAACACAATCACCTGTTACTTTTATTGAACCAAACATTACATTATGGTGCGGAAAAAACAAATAAACACAGCGCAATTGCTGAATTGAAAGTTTTTTTTTACTTTTTATTATACTTCAAAGAGGGATCTACTGTTGATTTATATGACTGGAGTTTATTTTTTCAATCCTATGTTATGCCTGAATAAAATCAAACAGTTCGTGGTAACGAACTGTAGTAAGGAGCGACCCGGCTCAATAGTAACCAAAACTCTAAAAAACGAAATTTTGATACCAATAGCTACATAAAAAAATCACATTTTAATGCTGATTTCAAATATATAACTTTCATCAAGATTAGTCTGACCTATCAAAAGTTACGAGCCTGAGAAAATTTGCCTCATTTTAGAAAATAGGGGAAAACACCCCCTAAAAGTCATACAATCTCAACGATTGTATGAATAAAAATCACACCATCAGATTCAGCGTATCAGAGAACCTTATTGTAGAAGTTTCAAGCTCCTATCTACAAAAATGTGGAATTTCGTATTTTTTGCCAGAAGACAAATCACGGACGCGTGTTTGTTTTTTGTTTTTTTTTTCCAGGGGTGATCGTATCGACCCAGTCGTCCTAGAATGTCGCGGGAGGGCTCATTCTAACGGAAATTAAAAGTTCTAGTGCCCTTTTTAAGTGACCAAAAAAATTGGAGGGCACCTAGGCCCCCTCCCACACTCATTTTTTCCCAAAAGTCACCGGATAAAAATTCTGAGATAGCCATTTTATTCGCCATAGTCAAAAAACCTAATAACTCTGTCTTTGGGGACGACTTACTACCCCGCAGTCTCCGTGGGAGGGGTTGCAAGTTACAAACTTTGACCTGTGTTTACATATAGTAATGGTTACTGGGAAGTGTACGGACGTTTTCAGGGGGATTTTTTTTGGTTTGGGAGGGAGAGTTAAGGTTGGGGGGGGTTTACGCGGGAGGATATTTCCATGGAAAAACTTCTCACGGGGGAAGAGACTTTCAATGAAGGGGGCGCAGGATTTTTTTTGCATTATTTAAAAAAAACAAGGAAAAAATAAATATGAGAAGTTTTTTCTACTGAAAGTGAGGAGCAGCATTAAAACTTAAAACGAGGAGAAATTATTGCGCATATGAGGGGTTTACCTCCTCGTAATACCTCACTCTTTACGCGAAAGCACTTTTAGTAATTTCAACTATTTATTCTACGGCCTTTGTGATTCAAGGGTCATTCTAAAGGAATTGGGACAGAATTTAAGCTTTAGTGTAAAGAGCGAGGTATCGACGAGGGGTGAACTCCCTCATATACGCAATAAAAATATACGAATATACAAGTTCGTTACGTAAGTTAATTCGTAAATTACGTATATTTTTAGTTAAAAAATTAGAGGGCAGCTAGGCTTCCTCCCTCTCTCCTTTTTTCTCAAAACCTTCCGATTAAAATTATGAGAAAGCCATTTAGCCAAAAAGAAATTAATATGCAAATTTCGTTTTAATTATTTATGTGCGGAGAGCCAAGATCAAAACATGCATGAATTAAAAAACGTCCAGAAATTAAGTAACAAAAAACAAGTTTTTTTAAATGAAAGTAAGAGGCGACATTAAAACTTAAAACGAACAGAAATTACTCCGTATATGAAAGGGGCTTTTCTTCCTCAACGCCCCGCTCTTTACGCTAAAGTTTTTTCCTTTTTTAAAAAAGTAGAGCTTAGAGAAAGTGTCAAACTTTAGCGTACAGAGGGAGGCATTGAGGAAGAAAAGCCCCTTTCGTATACGGAGTAATTTCTGTTCGTTTTAAGTTTTAATGTCATTCCTTACTTTCATTTAAAAAACTTGTTTTTATTTAATTTAATTTTCTACAAAATCAATTGTATGTTGTTTTTCCTATATATTACTTTGTATGTTTTGTTTAGTGCTGGGCGATAACTTGATTGAACGGTATACCGATATTTTTACTATCGATATTTTTTTTTCTTTAATTAACTTCAAGTTTTGCCAAAATTCAATAACAAAAATTGTAATTAAAGAGTAATTTTGCGCAATGTTTTCCTAATTTTGAATATAATACAAAAAACTTCCATAATATGAATGAATATTCCAAAAACCCTGATTTGGAATTACTTAGGATCAGGATGAAGAAAAATCAGATACTGGCTATTTTTGGCTATTCGAAATCGGCCGCATGTCAATATTTTCCCCTGACAGTTGGTTCTGCCTTTCAGCGATGAAATAAAAAATATTATTTTCCAGTGAAAGTGAGGAGCAGCATTAAAACTCAAAAGAACAATAACTGTTCCGTGCCTGAGGGGGATAACCCATCCTCAATACCTCGCTCTTCACAACAAAATTTCTTTTTGTATTTTTAAAATCTCTTTACTCTAATCAAACAGCTGTTTTATTTCAGCAGTTGTCATTAAATAAATGAGAAAAAAGTTACAAGTAGCGTAAAAAACGAGGTATTGAGGAGAGCGACCACTCCTCATACAAGAGACAATTTCGGTTTGTTTTGACTTTGGATGCTGCTCCTTACTTTTATTTAAAACAAAATAATTTTTTATTTAATTATTTTTCAAATAATGCAGAAAATCCACCTTTTCTCTCCAAGGAAATCCCTCCCAAGAAAATTCATCCTTGGAAAGGTCCTCCCGAGTATTCTTACTACATAATATGGAGAATAATTGTACCTAACACGTAAGGCATGCAGACCCATTACTTTACCCTCACCCCCAATGTGCAATTATATAATCTAAATTTATTTCTTCTTTTTATCATACTTAGGTATATTTCATTAGGATTGACCGTTAGAAAAACATATTAGAAGATTATTAGGCAGGGGGTATATCATAAAAGTGCCAAATCATGTGTCAAGGGTGGTAGAGGAATATGCTTCGTCCACATTTCTAATTGTGCCATCATCAACCCTAATCAGCGTCAGTGTCTTTAATTCTACCATCTCTTTTTATCAGTTTTATCAGTTGTTTCTCCCTTTTATCATACTTAGGTATATTTCATTAGGATTGACCGTTAGAAAACATATTAGAAGATTATTAGGTAGGGGGTATATCATACAAGTGCCAAATCATGTGTCAAGAGTGGTAGAGGAATATGCTCCGTCCACATTTCTAATTGTGCCATCATCAACCCTAATCAGCGTCAGTGTCTTTAATTCTACCATCTCTTTTTATCAGTTTTATCAGTTGTTTCTCCCTTTTATCATACTTAGGTATATTTCATTAGGATTGACCGTTAGAAAACATATTAGAAGATTATTAGGTAGGGGGTATATCATAAAAGTGCCAAATCATGTGTCAAGGGTGGTAGAGGAATATGCTTCGTCCACATTTCTAATTGTGCCATCATCAACCCTAATCATCGTCAGTGTCTTTAATTCTACCATCTCTTTTTATCAGTTTTATCAGTTGTTTCTCCCTTTTATCATACTTAGGTATATTTCATTAGGATTGACCGTTAGAAAACATATTAGAAGATTATTAGGTAGGGGGTATATCATACAAGTGCCAAATCATGTGTCAAGAGTGGTAGAGGAATATGCTCCGTCCACATTTCTAATTGTGCCATCATCAACCCTAATCAGCGTCAGTGTCTTTAATTCTACCATCTCTTTTTATCAGTTTTATCAGTTGTTTCTCCCTTTTATCATACTTAGGTATATTTCATTAGGATTGACCGTTAGAAAACATATTAGAAGATTATTAGGTAGGGGGTATATCATACAAGTGCCAAATCATGTGTCAAGAGTGGTAGAGGAATATGCTCCGTCCACATTTCTAATTGTGCCATCATCAACCCTAATCAGCGTCAGTGTCTTTAATTCTACCATCTCTTTTTATCAGTTTTATCAGTTGTTTCTCCCTTTTATCATACTTAGGTATATTTCATTAGGATTGACCGTTAGAAAACATATTAGAAGATTATTAGGTAGGGGGTATATCATACAAGTGCCAAATCATGTGTCAAGAGTGGTAGAGGAATATGCTCCGTCCACATTTCTAATTGTGCCATCATCAACCCTAATCAGCGTCAGTGTCTTTAATTCTACCATCTCTTTTTATCAGTTTTATCAGTTGTTTCTCCCTTTTATCATACTTAGGTATATTTCATTAGGATTGACCGTTAGAAAACATATTAGAAGATTATTAGGTAGGGGGTATATCATACAAGTGCCAAATCATGTGTCAAGAGTGGTAGAGGAATATGCTCCGTCCACATTTCTAATTGTGCCATCATCAACCCTAATCAGCGTCAGTGTCTTTAATTCTACCATCTCTTTTTATCAGTTTTATCAGTTGTTTCTCCCTTTTATCATACTTAGGTATATTTCATTAGGATTGACCGTTAGAAAACATATTAGAAGATTATTAGGTAGGGGGTATATCATACAAGTGCCAAATCATGTGTCAAGAGTGGTAGAGGAATATGCTCCGTCCACATTTCTAATTGTGCCGTCATCAACCCTAATCAGCGTCAGTGTCTTTAATTCTACCATCTCTTTTTATCAGTTTTATCAGTTGTTTCTCCTTTTTATCATACTTAGGTATATTTCATTAGGATTGACCGTTAGAAAACATATTAGAAGATTGTTAGGTAGGGGGTATATCATAAAAGTGCCAAATCATGTGTCAAGGGTGATAGAGGAATATGCTTCGTCCACATTTCTAATTGTGCCATCATCAACCCTAATCAGCGTCAGTGTCTTTAATTCTACCATCTCTTTTTATCAGTTTTATCAGTTGTTTCTCCCTTTTATCATACTTAGGTATATTTCATTAGGATTGACCGTTAGAAAACATATTAGAAGATTATTAGGTAGGGGGTATATCATAAAAGTGCCAAATCATGTGTCAAGGGTGGTAGAGGAATATGCTTCGTCCACATTTCTAATTGTGCCATCATCAACCCTAATCAGCGTCAGTGTCTTTAATTCTACCATCTCTTTTTATCAGTTTTATCAGTTGTTTCTCCTTTTTATCATACTTAGGTATATTTCATTAGGATTGACCGTTAGAAAACATATTAGAAGATTATTAGGTAGGGGGTATATCATACAAGTGCCAAATCATGTGTCAAGAGTGGTAGAGGAATATGCTCCGTCCACATTTCTAATTGTGCCGTCATCAACCCTAATCAGCGTCAGTGTCTTTAATTCTACCATCTCTTTTTATCAGTTTTATCAGTTGTTTCTCCTTTTTATCATACTTGGGTATATTTCATTAGGATTGACCGTTAGAAAACATATTAGAAGATTGTTAGGTAGGGGGTATATCATACAAGTGCCAAATCATGTGTCAAGAGTGGTAGAGGAATATGCTCCGTCCACATTTCTAATTGTGCCGTCATCAACCCTAATCAGCGTCAGTGTCTTTAATTCTACCATCTCTTTTTATCAGTTTTATCAGTTGTTTCTCCTTTTTATCATACTTGGGTATATTTCATTAGGATTGACCGTTAGAAAACATATTAGAAGATTGTTAGGTAGGGGGTTTATCATACAAGTGCCAAATCAGTGTCAAGAGTGGTAGAGGCATATGCTCCGTCCACATTTCTAATTGTGCCGTCATCAACCCTAATCAGCGTCAGTGTCTTTAATTCTACCATCTCTTTTTATCAGTTTTATCAGTTGTTTCTCCTTTTTATCATACTTAGGTATATTTCATTAGGATTGACCGTTAGAAAACATATTAGAAGATTATTAGGTAGGGGGTATATCATACAAGTGCCAAATCATGTGTCAAGAGTGGTAGAGGAATATGCTCCGTCCACATTTCTAATTGTGCCGTCATCAACCCTAATCAGCGTCAGTGTCTTTAATTCTACCATCTCTTTTTATCAGTTTTATCAGTTGTTTCTCCTTTTTATCATACTTAGGTATATTTCATTAGGATTGACCGTTAGAAAACATATTAGAAGATTATTAGGTAGGGGTATATCATACAAGTGCCAAATCATGCGTCAAAGGGTGGTAGAGGAAGATGCTCCGTCCACATTTCTAATTGTGCCGTCATCGACCCTAATCAGCGTCAGTGTCTTTAATTTTACCATCTCTTTTTATCAGTTTTATCTGTTGTTTCTCCTTTTTATCATACTTAGGTATATTTCATTAGGATTGACCGTTAGAAAACATATTAGAAGATTATTAGGTAGGGGGTATATCATACAAGTGCCAAATCATGTGTCAAGGGTGGTAGAGGAATATGCTCCGTCCACATTTCTAATTGTGCCATCATCAACCCTCATCAGCGTCAGTGTCTTTAATTCTACCATCTCTTTTTATCAGTTTTATCAGTTGTTTCTCCTTTTTATCATACTTGGGTATATTTCATTAGGATTGACCGTTAGAAAACATATTAGAAGATTATTAGGTAGGGGGTATATCATACAAGTGCCAAATCATGTGTCAAGGGTGGTAGAGGAATATGCTCCGTCCACATTTCTAATTGTGCCGTCATCAACCCTAATCAGCGTCAGTGTCTTTAATTCTACCATCTCTTTTTATCAGTTTTATCAGTTGTTTCTCCTTTTTATCATACTTGGGTATATTTCATTAGGATTGACCGTTAGAAAACATATTAGAAGATTATTAGGTAGGGGGTATATCATACAAGTGCCAAATCATGTGTCAAGAGTGGTAGAGGAATATGCTCCGTCCACATTTCTAATTGTGCCGTCATCAACCCTAATCAGCGTCAGTGTCTTTAATTCTACCATCTCTTTTTATCAGTTTTATCAGTTGTTTCTCCTTTTTATCATACTTGGGTATATTTCATTAGGATTGACCGTTAGAAAACATATTAGAAGATTATTAGGTAGGGGGTATATCATACAAGTGCCAAATCATGTGTCAAGAGTGGTAGAGGAATATGCTCCGTCCACATTTCTAATTGTGCCGTCATCAACCCTAATCAGCGTCAGTGTCTTTAATTCTACCATCTCTTTTTATCAGTTTTATCAGTTGTTTCTCCTTTTTATCATACTTGGGTATATTTCATTAGGATTGACCGTTAGAAAACATATTAGAAGATTGTTAGGTAGGGGGTATATCATACAAGTGCCAAATCATGTGTCAAGAGTGGTAGAGGAATATGCTCCGTCCACATTTCTAATTGTGCCGTCATCGACCCTAATCAGCGTCAGTGTCTTTAATTCTACCATCTCTTTTTATCAGTTTTATCAGTTGTTTCTCCTTTTTATCATACTTAGGTATATTTCATTAGGATTGACCGTTAGAAAACATATTAGAAGATTATTAGGTAGGGGGTATATCATACAAGTGCCAAATCATGTGTCAAGAGTGGTAGAGGAATATGCTCCGTCCACATTTCTAATTGTGCCATCATCAACCCTAATCAGCGTCAGTGTCTTTAATTTTACCATCTCTTTTTATCAGTTTTATCTGTTGTTTCTCCTTTTTATCATACTTAGGTATATTTCATTAGGATTGACCGTTAGAAAACATATTAGAAGATTATTAGGTAGGGGGTATATCATACAAGTGCCAAATCATGTGTCAAGGGTGGTAGAGGAATATGCTCCGTCCACATTTCTAATTGTGCCGTCATCAACCCTCATCAGCGTCAGTGTCTTTAATTCTACCATCCATACCGAGTACCCATATCCATGCCAAATAGCCTCACCTATGTGCATGATACTAGCCGAGCAAGATGATAGGTAGTGAATGGAATCAAACATCTATGAGAAAAAAAACTGGCAGATGATATGAAGATTCTTAGCACCGAGTCGCGAGAGGCTTCTTCCTTAAGAAAAACTTGACAACCTTGCAAACAGATATATAAGAGTTAGAAGATTTTATGGTTCATCAGTCAGTTCACTTGCAAAGCTCCATCATCAAGTTAGGATAAATCATGAAAGTCGTAAGTGGATCATACACTGTCTAATATATACAGGGCATAGTGCAAAAATAAATCAAGTCTAATTTCGACCCCCAAAACTTTGAGCCCGTCAAGAGTTTTATTTCTTTTTTTGTTTTTCAATTTTATTCAAACTTAACAAACTGATATTCTTAGCCGATCCACCTTCTCCTCACTTACATTATTGGACAGGAGACTACGTCAAACCAGAGTTTCTTACCCAGACGCAGCCATTACCCTATGGGGAGAGGGGCACCAAATGCAAAGGATGTAGCTGGCACGAACATGGGAATTTGAATAAAAAGCACCAGAAATTTGAGAAATTTTGGGATTTCCAGGAGGGCACTCCCCCCCCTACTCCCTAGAGTGTGGACGTTGATCTCTGAGCATTGGTAGCTAATCTCTAGATATTTACAAATTATGTCCTTTTCTGTTTGTTTGTTTTTTTTACTATAAATTGATAATTGATTAAATAGTTTTGTCAAAAAATTTCCTATGCCAAAACCATATTGGGTTAACTTTCGGCACTTAAACGATTGAAACTTTAGTAGAGTTATATATAACTGAAAAGGAAGATTCAAATCAAAATCTTGGTGTTCTGGCTTTGGTTCTCGCGGCTCTTTTGTTCCCTGGAACAATTATGGGATTCCCCTAGCTAGCTAATCTGTTCAGAAATCTTTTCATTTAAAATTTGCTCAGACTTAAAACTAGACTTCAATAATAAAGTAAGGGGTAAATATCAAATTTGAACAAAGATGACATTTTTTTTTTAGTTTTGCCAATGTATTTCACTACATCAAAAATATTATAAGCCCTGATGTAACCAGATTAGAATTTTCCACGTCAAATTAAAGAAAATCAGTCCAAACCAATGAATCATAGTTGAATCAACAAAACATTATCAACATTTTTAAAAATGATTAAAAAAAATTGATTAAATTGATTAAAATCTACATCGAGCAGATATAAAGTCATATAATAAGTGAAACTTGAACGGACATAACGGACAGAACATTCGGCCTGAACGGACGAATAAAGGAAATATAAGTGTATAAAGGAGAAAATAAATTTAAGTTTGCGTGGATCACAAAAAGCAGTTTTAACCCTCTCCCCCTCTTAGTCTTTCCCCCAAGTCAAAATTGGAGGTCCATTTGGCATCCCTAACACTCCCTTTCCCATCAAGTTTGTCAAGATTTAGTAGCCTAAATTGATTAAAATCTACATCGAGCAGAAATAAAGTCATACAATAGGTGAAACCTGAACGAACAGAAATGATTATGGGCGAATAAAGGAAATATAAAACAAACTTATTCGTTCTAGATTTTTAATCACAGTGATGAATATATTCAAAGATATTCCTGTTAAAGCAAAATCTAATAAAGGCTCAAATCTAATAGTTATTTCATATCAATAAAAATAATTCAATTGTCCGAAACAAGTTAATATTTTTACTGAGTTTGTAAACCAGAGTTATCGTTGCGTTCCCTGTCAAACATAGAATTATGCAGCAAGTTACCAGCAGTAAGCGAATCTAAGAGGGCAAGATATTTTTTTCATTAGGTTTACTATTTTTAGAGCTAAAACAAAGTTAATTTTTAAGGGAAAAAGTTTAAATCTGTCAATTTTAGAGGAAGAAATATAATGCTACGCTATGCTTTTCTTTAAATTTCCTTAAAGAATAGCAAAATTTACCTATTTTCGAATGTTTTCGACGTATTCTTCATTCTGAAAAAATACAAAGCAAATTTCATCGATTTAACTAGACAGACGAATAAAGCTGTCTCAGATATCGAATGATACTAAAATTGTTTTCTTGTCATGGAATTTTAATGTTGTAGAACTGCAGAAAAACAGCAAATAAAACCGAGCACAGACCGATGTAAAACCGTTGTAGCCTAATTTAGGACGTTATTACCCCGCCAATCGGGAACGATCTAAAATGGCCGTCTTCAAAACGATTTGCTACTTATTCTAGTTTTTTTTCGAAAGGGAGTTAAAAATTGACAAAGATTCCTTTACTGAATTCGAATTTTTGTCACAGCCACACATACTTTGTGACCATGGCCGTATCCCGGGGGAGGGGTACTTGGTTTGAACGCCCGATCGCCAAAATCTTTCGGTAACGGAAAAATTTTTGGGGACAAGGCTATACCATATTATTAACAACAATTTTTACATATATATATATTTTTTTAATCTTAAATCCCCGAAGAACAATCTATTTTCCACTAAAAGCGTATCGTGTTATTTCCACTTATCAGTACAATCCCGAAGGATTCAGTTACACCTGTCTTTAATATTGACGAAGAATATACTAGTGGCGTCAATGCACAAAAGTTTAGGGGAGGGGGGGCTAAACTTTATTTTTGAATGTCAAAGGAACAGAAAAAATCTGTCACTTTTTTTTATGAAAATACCAAGAAACATTTTTCAATAAAAATACTCCAAAAAATGTATTTTCCAAAATCTTGGAAGCGAAAAAATCTAGAGAGGGACACAGGCCTTCCCCCCTCAATTGACAGAATCGAAGATTTCGTAAGTGGACATCTTCTTTAAACAGCCTAAAATGTTTTTTTTCTTTTTAATGAGAGTAGAGAAAACACTAAATCAGCCTCACATCAAGCCTCAAAGAACATAAAGGAAACTAAAAAAAAGTAATGAAGCCACATTTTCTTTTCATTCGAAAATACTTGTGAATTATCACGTAGACTTCTTCCAAATTGATGCTAGCAGACCCTTCAATCCAAGCCTGCATCCGTTTCTAGAATGCTAATCATTGTATAACCCGAACAAGGGTACCCGAATTTTTTTTTAAGAAGGATGGACTACAGCAATCTCCCCCAGGGGGAGGGGGGCTGGAAATTGGAAAAGAATCCCAGAAAAGCGTAAAATTTTCCAACTATGCAGTGTTTGCCTATTTATCAGCTATCTATGGTCTTCCAAGGGATTCCTCCATCACAGGGTTCCTAGAATCCTATTATTCTAAGTAATCGTATAATACCAAAAGTAGCTACTGTCAATTACTTCATTAAAATTTTAAATTTCAAAACAACTTGAGAATCTGAGAAGCTCGTAACCCCAAGGATCATGAATTGGAGGATCATTAATTTATTAATTACAGGATCATTAATTTAGGGAATCATTAATTTTTATTTTATTTGCAGTTCGCACTCGCTGCCTTAATTGCTTTTGCAGCTGCTCGTCCAGCTTCGTCCGATGGGGAGGCAGCAGCAGAGACTGTAGCGGAGGAGTACGAAGCGAATCCCGAGGATGGAAACTTACAAGTGGTCCTACAAAACCAGCAACGGCATTGAGCGAATTGAAAGTGGAGCACAAAAACAAATCACCCCAGAAGATGCCGGAATGACTCAACAAGGACAATGGTCCTACCAGGCCCCTGATGGAACAGAGGTTAGATTACATTCTTTAAAGACCTAAGGACAGGGAAATGAAAAATAACCGTTTGAATCGGCTAAGTGGCAACTTACAAAACCAAATATAATTTCGGATTTATTTTCGGATTATTTCAAATATAATTTCGGATTACTTAATTGAAAACGGAAATAAAATTTCGGATTTTAAAAATCCCAAATTAAATTGATAAACCTCCCATTGCGCTTGTGGGTTTTCTTCACTTTGAGTTGCATCCCAAATGAGGTTTTCTTCCCATGACATTTTTAACCTTTCTTTCCATCGGCTGAAAGTGAGTTGAGAGGGGGGCAGCGAAAGCAGTTTCCAATGAGAGCATGAGTCTTTTTTTTTAATCCCCACGACGTGGAGGAAAACATATTAAAACGTGCTATTTCAAGCTTACAAAAATATTTTTTTTTAAATCTCTAACGATATTTCAAATATTTTAAAATATCGTAGCTTGTAATGACCTCAATAAACTAATAATGAATTGTTGCGGGTTTTCAGAGAAAAATTGAGGGGTTTAGGCGAGCTGGTAAAAAAAGGGCAAAGATTTTAAAAACAAATTGCCGGAAAAGCATCATGTTTTTTCAGAAGTTACCAACCAAGTCATTGACATACTATTACTTATAAAAGTAAATTTAAATAACTAGTAACTGGGATGATTCAACCTTGACTAGCAATGGAGATGCTTTTTGAAGAAGGCTCAACCGGTTCTAAATTAATTCAAGAAAGTAATTTATGGACTATGTCCAAAAGCAAAAGTGATTGCGAAGCTACTATGGCCTTGAAAAATTGCAATAAAAGGAAGTGGATGCGGAGTGCCTGTCACAGGTATTAACAAATTAACACTTTTTGCAACGTTTTCGTTTGACGTTTTACGGAAAAACTGGAGTGCAGATAAGCCAATCAAACAACAAAAAATTGCTTTTTTAGTATGTTAAAGAAAACGAGATTTCCAATCAGCTGATTCCTTGGGTAGTCTGTTCACAACCCCCTCCCCCATAATTTAGGGGTTTTAATTGTTTTCTAAGTTTTACACTTATACAGGTATATTTGGAGAGGAGGGGGTGGCCCTCGGGCATAAACCCTAACTGGAATCTCAATATGTTTAATTGGCTTTCGGTTTTGGCTTTCGGTTTTCGGAGTGAAGCAAATACAAAGCAAAAATGGATTTTAATTTGAGATAAATTTCAAATTAAAATTTGTAAACACGGTTTTAATCTGAAGTGAATTAATATGGAAATAAATGGTTGCAATGGAGTTTAGCTTTCTTCTGTTGAAAATAGCATTTAAAGGATAAGGATCACGGAGAAAACTATTGTTTCTAGTTTTTTTCGGAGGATACTCTGTTTAAATACAAAATATGTTAATTATTAATTTATTCGAGTCGGTTTATTTCATAATGCAATTTACGCAATTTAGTTGGTAATCGCGATTTACTTGGGAATCATAAGGAAGGGGACATTCATTTTTTTTAAATGATAATCATAGATGCAAAGATATGGAATGGGGGATTTTATCGGAGGATTTGCCTTGGGCCACCAAGAGAATCTCGAGGAAGAAGTTAACAACAATCGGAATATTTGGGGCAGAACATACGTTGTTGAAGACCTAAATTTAGATTCAAGAAGAGATTTGCAGACACCGTAGTTTCGGGAGATCTTTTTAAGTAATCTAACATTTAATTAATTAATTAAATTTAAAAATTAGTTTCAGTAACCTAACATTTCACCATCAGGAAAAGAGAGGCAATCGAGTCTAGTTCTATGTTCTCTAGATCTCTCAGGGATAATCTTCTGACTGATCCAAAAGGATCTATGCTATTATTTTGCAGTTAGCTACAGGCATTAAATAAAATAAGAATTAAACATACAACACTGAACAAATGATCGAATGTTTCAAAGTAGTAGAACTGATTAATCAAAAACTTCCGAATATTTTGATTTGTTTAGCTTTGTATTTAATCAAAAATATAATAAATTGATTCTGGTCATGAGAACGTCTATGAAAACTAGTTATCAGACATCATTCAAACTTCGTGGAAGGTAAGAAAAAGAGTGCGAGTTGGTTTATTTCGGTGTCCACAGATAAAATATGCTATGCCAGACATTAGGACACCTACCACAAAAGTTATTAGATCTAAAACACACTTGTTGGACAATAAGAGCTTGTTTCTTAGCTAGAGCCATTTAGGGGTCCCAACTAGATGCATTGTGGACAAGGGAAGCAAGATGGGGTCTGGTCATCACGATATCAACCGGACTAAGGTACCGGATCTCATCTTGGTTGGAAGTAAGAGAAAGTGTCTTAATCATGTCTTTGGGATTTAATAACAGATTAGGTCTATGTGGGGGAACAAGGCCATACCTAGGTGGTTTAGAGGTTAACCCCACCTCCCCCCGAAATGCCTGCCTGACTCATAAAACCGTAAAAAATGCATACAAAAAATTTGTGATGCGTTTCCAATTTTTTGTAACCCTCTACCCCCCCCCCCCCAAAAAAAAAAACACCCCACTCCCAAGAAAAATTCTGGCTACGGCCTTAAGGAACAACATCTCGATATTTTTGTTGATCACAAGTATACAGAACCAGCAATGTTTGTCAGCTCTTAACAAAACTTGCTGGAAAGAAACTCTTCAAAATACTGTGTGTTCATAGAAGTTCAAAACTGACCCCGACCAATTATTTTTTTTCTTTCGCGTTTTATTGTAGACACGCAGTATAATTTGTCGTACACCTTTACCGAAAGTCAAGAACTTAAGTAAAAATACAAGTTTGTTCAAGAAATCCAATCTACCTTTGACTCAGAGGTATCCAGAGGGATACCCTGTTTGAACCCTCTCCCCTTCCCAAAATTTTTGCCCGACTCGTACAAAAAAAATGTAATCAAATTTTTGCTACGTTTTTTAAAATTTATTTACCCTCCCCCTTTCCCGCAAACAAAAGTCCCGAATATGGCCGTGCTTGCCAGATACCTATAACACATCAAAACAACAGTAAAATATTTAAATTATTTTTTTTAGGTCGTTTTCAAGTTCACTGCTGATGAAAACGGATATCAACCAGACAGCGCCCTCCTCCCAGTTCCTCCTCCAATGCCTGCACATGTTGTCAAGCTTCTCGAATCCATTGCAAGAAGAGCTAAAGCATAAGAAATTTCCACTCAAAAAGGTGACGGTCCGCGAGTGAATGAGAGGAGAGAATGACCTTATTTTTGATACTGGCTTTGATCAAAATTTGATTAAAAATTTAACATTTTGACATAACTAGTTCCAAGTCTTTAGTAGAATGTTCACTACTAAAATATCACTGCTATATGAACATCTATATGGATAGGTTCATTCTTTAAGGGCTGATGGGATGACAATGGGTAAATATAGTGTAGGTCACTTTGATTATTACATCAGTCTAATTTCAATTCGACACCCAAGATGACAAGATAAAGGCTTGATTGTAGGACAATCTAAATTTTAGCATACTAAATTTAAAACAATGTTTATCACGAGGAGCCCAAGGTGCCAGCATTTCCCCTTGAAACTTTTTTTTTTTTTTTGAATTTCTAGGTAATTCCAATTCAAATTATCAAATGTTTCTTTATAACTGTTCTCCCTGATTTTTTAAACATTGCCCCCTTTTCGAAAGCATTTCCAGATTCGTTTCGTATGTCTTTCCTACGCAACACCAAAACATTCATCTCCTCACCCTTAAATTTGTCATGCTTGCAGCAGTAGCTGCAACCTAGTAAAGAGTGAACCATAGCCCATAGTAACTAAAATTTAAAAACCACGTTTTTTGAAAAAAAATCCGTAATGAAAAAAAAAGCCATCTGACACTGATTCAGGAATAGAAACTGTTATTTCGCTTTTTTTAAAAGTAAAAGTTTATTGGGAAAAGAAATTGATGGTGATTTCGAAAAAATCTGAAAACCCTGAAAAATGGCGTCAGATCAAAATGAAAATTGTACCATTGGAATTAAAACCTTATAAAGGGAAATTCAAGTCCCCCTCCTTGAAAAACAAGGGAAATCATTTTTGCATTGGTAGCACTGATGTGTCTCCCGTTTTTATCGTTTTTTTTTTCAGGCCTAGCGGGTTACCAGAACATCATAAAGAGATGCTTAATGGTTCATTCAAAAGCTATTTCTCATATCTACTTACTTCTTACAAATTCTGCCATCTGCAAGTGCCATATAGCACTAAAAGGGCACTTTTTGTACCATTTCTCAAGGGGTTTCGTTGGCAGGCTACCAGAACATAATTGACAGATTTTTTACATCTCATATATATGATATTGCTCATGTATACGTTATTCCTATAAAAATCTGCAAGTTCCAATGACACTAATAGCGGTGCCATGTCACAAGTGGAAAAGCCTGGGCTATTGGGCAAGCACAACTTATAAGATTTATGTGTAGTGGCTCATTTGAAAGCTATTGCTCATATCTACGTGCTTTTTTTTATTGTTTCTACCATTTGTAAGTGTGATATAGCACTGAAAACAACAATTTTGGTGCCACTTCTTAAGTGGAAAAGCTCTTAAGTACAAAACAGGCACTATTGTAATAATTATGTTCCAGAACCCTTAACTGGAGGTTTACAGGAATCCTTCCCGTACAATCCCCCTCCCAACCCCCTTAGTAAGTTTCATAAATCGTCTGCTCCCCAGTAAGCTACTGTAACATTAGCAGGATACCACGCCATCAGAGATATATATTTAATGGCTCCATTAAAAGCTATTGCTTATATTTACTAGGTTTTTTTTTACACATTCTACCATCTATTAGATTTTACTGATTTCATTGTTAACTTGTTTCTTGGGAGAATTTGCAATGAGCTCATTGTCATGGTTAAAGCATTAGCTTGAACCTAGTAAAGAGCAAACCACAGCCCATAGTAACTAAAAGTTAAAAAAAACGTTAAAACGGCATCTTTTTTCTTTTCTTCTTTTTTTCAGGCCTAGTGGGTTACTAGAACATCATAGAGAGATGCTTAAGACCTCACTCAACAGCTATTTTTCCCGTGGACGTGGTTTTTATAAATTTCGCAACCTGCAAGTGCACGAAAAAAAAGGCTTTCGGTGCTGCATATAGCACTGAAAACTATACTTTTGGTGCCACTTCTTAAGTGGAAATCTTGGAAGCATAAAACGGTATCATTGTAATAATTATGGTCCAAGACCCTTAACTGGAGGTTTGCAAGAACACTTCCCACATGTTTCTCATCCAAGTCCCCTCAATAAGCTATGCTAAAGTCCTACAAAAACTAATATATTAAGTTAGACTATTACAGGCATGGTTCTGTTAGTACAGCACTGGACTTCAAATTAAATTATCATGCGTTCAATTCCTGCTTGGATTTTTTTTCAATCATTGTTTGTCCCTTCTTATGATTACTTTTCAGATATTTTTACAAATGTTATGTATTCATTTTTAAAGCTGATCCCGGGAAGGCTCATTTTACTATTACTTAGCTATTACTTTAAGTAATAGCTAATACTTAAAGTATTTTATAGTAATAGTAATATTACTAGTAATTTTATAGTAATTTATAGTAATAGCTTTACAAGCTATTACTCATATCTACGTGCTTTGTGTCAATTTTACCATACATAAGTGCCATATAGCACTAAAAACGGGACTTTCGGTGCCATTGCTTAAGTAGAAGAGTTTGGAAGCATAAAACTTTTTCTGGTGTTGTGAGACGATTTGGAGTCTACGCTTCATCATAAGTTCGTTTTTTCGTCCTAGACGTAAATACATTCTAAGGCCACGCTGGCTACAATTGACGTATGAAGCACGGAAAAAAAAAATAAAAAAATGAAATTTCCTTTCGTGAGGTTTACTTCAAAAGGTTAGATTTTGTTTGTTTTCGTTTTGCTTTACTTTTTTGAGCACTGAAGACGACTTAGCAAAGGGCCTTGGCGCAAAGGTCTCCTTCCTTAGCACAAATTGGAAAATTCTTGTTTGCGTGGCTTCATAGTGGCATCAGAGTGGACCTTTCAATAGTCTTCCTAACCGAAACTGTGACCGCTAACGGCACTGCAGAGTGACCTTGAGCTGTGGTGCCCCTCAAGGAAATTGTATCTAGAACCACTGCTTTTCCTGAGGCCAAAATAATTTCAATGATTTAAAGAATATGAAAATTGCAAATTGGAATGCTACAATTTTAAGAAATAATTACCGTTTGACTGACGAATTCAGACACTTTTAACTGACATTAATAGGAATTTCAGAAGCTCATATATCAGGGGTAGGAGAAATAAAATTCGGTGATATAAAATTCATAGGTCGGTAGAAACGGGGATAGATGGTATCCTAGCCTGGGTAAATTAGGTGTAAAGGTAAGATAATTATGTCACATAATTACAATCACAAACCACAAACAGCCAAATACAAACTTCGGAGTAAAAAATATCATAAAAGAACACAAAACTGGTAAACCGGCAGAGAATGTCAAAACCAAAACAACAAAGAAAAATCGGAGTAAACATTCGTAGGTCAATAATTTAACTGTAAAATGTCAATTAAAAAGTTAAAAAGATAAAACTGGTCAAAACTAAACTAGGAAAAGTGAAAAAAAACACTAAAAGGAACACAAAAATAAGGGAGGAACAAGCGAAAAAATACATATAAAACAAGAGCTAAGTGCTCATATGGCACTTGTGACGAGGTCGGAAGAGTCAAGAGCCTAGAGCTCATGTGCCACGAGCTCTAGCAAAATCCTAAGAATCAATAGATTAACTTAAAAGTGAAATCAGAGGCTTAATGCCGGTCGGGATTTAAAATACTAGCTCTGAGACACGAGGTCCTTCAAAGTATCAAAATTCATTAAGATCCAATCACTCACTCGTAAGTTAAAAATACCTCATGTTTTCTAATTTTTCCTCCCCTTTCAGCCCCCCAGATGGTCGAATCGGGGAAAACGACTTTATCAAGTCAAATTGTGCAGGTTCTAAACACGCCTACCAATTTTCATCGTCCTAGCACATCCAGAAGCACAAAACTCGCCAAAGCACTGGATCCCCCCTTAACTCCCCCAAAGAGATCGGATTCAGTCCGGTTACGTCAATCACGTATCTACGAAATTTTCTTTGTCTACCCACCAGGTTTTATCCCGATCTCGCCGCTCTAAGCGTTTTCCAAGATTTCCGGTTTCCCTCTCCAACTTCGGCCAATGTCACCAGATCTGGTCAGGATTTAAAATAAGAGCTCTGAGACATGATTTTCTCCTTCTTAAGTTAAAAATACCTAATTTTTTTCTATTTTTCAGAATTAACCCTCCCCTTCACCTCCCTCACAGAGATTGGATCCGTTCCGATTATGTCAATCGCATATGGAGGACTTGTGCTTATTTTTCCTACCGAGTTTCATCCCAATCCCTCCACTCTAAGCGTTTCCCAAGATTTGAGGTTTCCCCCTCCAACACCCCAATGTCACCGGATCCGGTCGGGATTCAAACTGAGAGCTCTAGGACACGATATCCTTCTAAAAACCGAATTTCACTAAGATCCGATCACACGTTCGTAAGTTAGATATACCTAACTTTTCTAATTTTTCCGAATTAACCGTCTCCCCACTCCCTCCCCAGAGGGACGAATCGGGGAATTGACTATTTCTAATTTAATTTGGTCTGGTCCCTGATGCGCCTGCCAAATTTCATCGTCCTAGCTTATCTGGAAGTGCCTAAACTAGCAAAACCGAGACCGACAGAATTTACGATCGCTATATGTGACTTGGTAAATACCAAGTGCCATAAAAAGTTTAAAGGGACACTAAAAAGTGGGGGGAGGGAAAAACAGGCGAATAAATTAAAAAAATAATTGGGTAGCACCACTACCATAGGCAGCGCTAGCGCTGCCTAAGTAAAGAGCGATGTGGGCACAATGCATTATTTATTTTATTAGTATTATTTTTTTTTGTCTTAGACCAGAGCACTTTGTATCGAATGACTTGTCGTAAAAACTTCGAAAAGGGTTCATTCAATTAGAAATTGAAATGGCTAGTTCCCTTTTTAATAAACGAAAGTGATTGGAGGGCAACTAATCCCCCTCGCACGCCCACCATTCCTCCAAACACCTCCAATCAAACTTTTGAGATGGCCATTTTATTCAGCGTTGTTAAAAGGCCCACAATTATATATTTGAGGATGACAACCCCCCCCCCTCCAAAGCCCTCAGGGCAAGGGTTGTAAGTTAATTCCTCGGGGCATAAAGGGTTTATACAGAAAGTGATCACATAAACTTCGGGGGGGCGGGAGCTCATTGGATTGGTAATCAGAATTTCTAATACTCTTTGTAAGATTCAAATTGATCGGAGGGCGGATAACCCCCCCCCCCCCCACACCTCGCCATTTTGTTCAGTGTGGTTGAAAGGTTTGGAAATTATGTCTTTGAGGATGACAAATCCCCCACAGACCTCAGGGCAAGGGTTGTAAGTTATGCCTGGGGGCACATAAGGTTTTTTTTATAGAAAGGGTAGTATAAACTGCGGAGGGAGCTCATTGGATTAGTAATCCTATTTCCTAATACCCTTTTTAAGATTCAAATTTATCGGAAGGCAGATACCCCCTCCTCCCTAATACCTCGTATTTTCCGAAATGCACCTGATAGAAATTTTGAGTTGGCCATTTGTTATTGTAGAAACTGTTTTAATACTTTTAATAGTCAACCTGTTATTAGTAATAGGACCTGTTTTAATAGTCAAGAGTGATTGGAACGAAACAATCCCCCCCCCCACACACACACATCATTTCCCAAAACGTATATAATCAAAATTTTGAGATATGTTTGTTCAGCGTAGTTGAAGGGTCTGGAAATTATATTCTTGAGAATGACAACCCATGCCCTGAACAGCCCTTAGCACAAGGGTTGCAAGTTATGCCCCGAGGGCATATAAGGTTGTTTACGGAAAGGGGGGTCATATAAGCTACGGAAGGGGCTCATTGGAACGGAAATCAGTCGCTCTAGTTCCTTTTTTAAGATTCAAAATAATCGAGGACAGCCGCCCCCCCCCCTACGTCTCATTTTCCACAAATGCATCCGATAAAAATTTTGAGATGGTCATTAGTCAAAAAATCGTCCAAAGATCATATAATAAGGCCTTTGAGGTGGAGAGAACCCCCCAGAGTCTGGGAGTAAGGGTTGAAAGTTATGCCCCAGGGGCATATAAGGTTTTTATGGAAGGGATGGTAGTGTGAACTTAGAAGAGAACTAGAAGAGTGTCAGTTAATTTGAAATGTGTAGTTCTAGTTCCCTTTTAAAAGTTAAACATAAGCAACTAGCAACTAGCCATTTTGTTACCAACAGTCCAAAAATCATATAACAATTTCTTTAGGATGGGCACAATCCCCCAGAGCCCACGGGCAAGGTTGTAAGCTATGCCCCAGGGCATATAATGTCTTTTTATGGAACAGGTGGTCGTATAAGCTTTGGATCGGACAGAGCTCATTTGATTGGAAGTTCGGCCTTGTTAAAAAATCGAGTGATTATGTCTTTGAGGATGTCAACCTCCCCAGAGTTCTCAGGCCCATAGCTGTACGCACGGCAACTCGTTCATTGTTTAGCCACAGTATATGTTACTGAGAGAGGCATGCATGTTTGAACTTTACTTTCCAGGAAGATGAAGGGCATTCAGGTGAGCCCTTCGGAGAATATTGAGGGGAGTGTTGAACTAAATCAAAACAATAAGAATTGTCAAAAGGTTGTGTGTAAGGTTGTGCATAAAGACCGTCAAAAGGGTGTAACAGAGGAATACCTGATTATATTAATTTGCAAAATTTAGGAAATGACAAGGGATATGATCAAAATTGTCAAAAGGGAAATTTGATAACATACACGTTATCAAAAGGACATAATGTCGCAGCAATGGCTAATTGTATTAACCTGAAACTTCCAGGAATTGACGAGAGGGATGTTCAACTGGTCAAAAGGCAATATGTCAATACTAACATTATTGATATTAATACTAGGCTACTACTCTGACTACTATTAAAACTATGCCTAAGGGTGTGAAGGTGAAATTTTCAAGGAATTTTCAGTGGAAAAGGTGAATTGAACTACAACGCGCCGTCTGTATGCAGGTTGTCAAAAAGGTGTAACAGCAGCATCTTAAGAACAGGGCTTTTTATGAGGGATGTTGAATAAACCAAAAAGAATATTTTCATCCAAATTCTAATGCTTTTAATCATACCACTACTACTGTTATTATTATTACTACTACTGCCACTAAAGCTTAGGCTATTACAATTAATGCTACTATTAATACTACTTCTACTGTCATTAAAGCTAAGGATATTAAGGGAAAAAATTTGGGATATGTAGAAACTAAATTGAACTAATTCAAAACACACTATGCCCACACAGGTTGTCAAGCGGACGCATAAGAAATGCTTTAGGAAGGGTTGATGGTATTAAGCTGAAAATTTCAGCGCGTGTTGAAGAAACCAGGTCTTATGCGCATACTGCTACTAATGTTGCTGCAACTATTACTACGGTGCAATTTAAGGGTATTAACGCGAAGCTTTTAAGGAATATTTAGGCGAACGTTGAACTAAATAAAAACAAACTATGAGCATGTGCACTTTCAAAAAGATGACAAAGCAACATCTGAAGAACAAATTATATTATTAAGTTAGACCTTTGAGGGTAAGTTGTGGGGTATTTTGAACTAGCCAGAAGGCACTATGAGCATAACTTTAATATTACCAGTACAGTTACTGTAACTAATGACGCTAAGAGCATTAAGGTGAAACTTTCAGGGAAAGTGTAGGAGGAGTTTCAAATAGACGAAAAAACTGTATGCATGCAGGTTTTCACAAGGGCATATAAGCAATATCATAGGCAGCACCACTCTATAATAGCTAGATATATCACTGAAAATTTTGAAGGAGCTAATTCGACTCAAAATTAGAAGTTCTGGTGCCCTTTTTAAGAGTAAAAAGAGATTGGAGGGCAAGCAACCCTTCTCAAGCCCATTTATTTTCCAAGCGCTCCAGTCAAAATTTTGAGACAGCCATTTTGTTCAGTATAGTAGAACGATCAGCAACTATGTCTTTAGGGATATTGGGTATGCCATCCCCCCACAATCACGCAAATGACCCATTATGTTTTAAAACTAAATGTTGCCTTAAAATAAATCAAAAGGCATTGCGTAATGGTTACCAAGAAGACACCTCAGCAATATATCGAGAACGACTGGGAGTATTAAGTTAAAACTTCTGGGGTTAATACTATTACTACTTCTGCTCTTACAATTTAAATAAATAAAAAGAGTGCAAGTTTATCCAGCATTAAATCAAAAATGAGCGGAAACAAAGTCAAATAATCTTTCAAGCGTAAAACTACCACAAATCCCTATCAATAAATAAACGAAACTCAAAACGAACAGAAATTACAGTAAATAGCCGAGTCAAGCTCAAAACGAGCAAAAATTAACATGAGTACGGCTGATAACCCCCATGCCTTCTCAAGATCAGAACATAATTTGAGGTTTACTGAAAACAAAACACATTTTAAATGTTTTCATTTTTTTCACCACTATCCAATGAAATAAAGGAAAAACTAGTGGCGTATTTTGTTAGCTTTTCAGAAATGGAGTATTTTCTGTATCTTTTTTTTAATTTTTTCATGGAAGGGACAAAGATCTTTTTTTCACATCGGGAGGTAAAGCAGCGAACAGGGGACAAAATAGGAATGGTTTCAGAAACAGCTCGAGGCGATCATAATCCTGATCGGTAGTGACTTTTGACGAAAATGTTTTCCGTTCGAGGGTTTGTTATTGCATTTATTTTTTTGCGAAACGGTGGTACAACGTCACCCTCCTGTGCTCAAGGATTTCCAACCCTTTTGCTAGAAGCACAGAGTAGGGCATCTTGCCTTCTTTGAAAATTATTCGCAGGGTTCTTTTTTGATGGATTAAATTTTAGACATCATTGGTGCCAAACTGGACAAGCATATTCGAGATGCGGGCGGACAAATGAGGTATAAATCTTTGGGAAGGGAGGGCTAAATTTATTTAGGAGCTTAAGGAGGGAGATAGACGTATTAGCCCTATGGATGATATCTTGAACATGGCGATCCGACTTAAATTAGAAAAAATTGAGACGTCAAATTATTTAAAGGAGGACCCGGTTATTCAGGAGGGAAAGGATTAAGAAAACTGGATGAGGATTTAATGAAACATATTGGCATTATCATGGGCTCCGAGTGGTTTACTGTCACGTCTAAGTCCAAAGAATCATCTCCAACTTCGTCGAGGATGCTCATAGGATTGCCTATTAAATTTCTTAAGCAAGTTTCAACAGCTGTTAGGTCATGGACAAATATCCATCTGTCAGGAAATTCCTTAGCGAGGCCGTTAATCATAATTGAAAAAAGAAGGGGACCTGGGAGAGTATATTGGGGATATTCTGTTGTGGAGAGGTAGAGGATTAGAATAATGAATCTTGTATTTGAATACCTGCGATCTATTTGATAAAGAAGGAGGCAACCGATTTCACCAGAAAGGAATGAATATTTAATTCGCAGACTAGTTTTTCAACAAATATAAAGGATTCGCAAGGTCAAATGGTTTTGAAGGTCAATGGAAATTAAATTTAGTCAGGAATTCAGCCTTTCGAGGATTTTTAAACGTAGTCGATAAGAGACAGGGTAGTGGGGGGTAGAAGCGGATTCGATGCCCCCAAATTACCTATGGTCAATGAGAAGTACGTTTTTTTCCTTTAGCCAATCTGCAAGGAATCCCCCATATAGTTTCGAGAATATAAAAGTTAGAGGAACAGGACAAACACCTTCAAAACCAGATTTTCCATTTTTCTTTTTCAAAGGAAGTTATGAAACCCTGTTTCCATACTGACGGAGTTTACCCAGATTCGGTAATCTCGTTGAAGAGGACAGACAAAACATTTGAAAGGAAGCTACTGAAAGCACTAATAAGAGGAGACCGGATATCCAAAGGACAAACATTAGCTTTCCTTAGTTTCCCAATTCTTCTATCTATCTCAGATGGGAAAACAGAAGGAAAAGAAGCTAAAAAACCACCTGTTGGTAATTGATAAGACAATACTTGAACGATCTGGACGATGGATGCAAGGAATCTGTTAAGATACTTGGCAGTAACATTAGGGGATTCAGGTAGGTTGAAATTGAGTTGATCTAGCCTCCTGCCTCACACCTTTTTAACCTCAGAATGCCAATTTTTGGTTTATTAGTATACAATTCTTAGACCGTATTTTCTAATACGGTCGAGCCAATTTACGAATTTCTCCTTTTTCTCTCTTTTCTCTTTTTATTCCTCTTATTTTCATATAATCTTTCACTCATGTTATGAATATAATTTTTGGCAGCAACATTAGGGGATTCAGGTAGGTTGAAATTGAGTTGATCTAGCCTCCTGCCTCACACCTTTTTAACCTCAGAATACCAATTTTTGGTTTGTTAGTAAACAATTCTTAGACCGTGTTTTCTAATACGATCGAACCAATTTACGAATTTCTCTTTTTTTCTCTCTTTTCTCTTTTTATTACTCTTATTTTCATATAGTCTTTCACTCATGTTATGAATATAGTTTTTGGCAGCAACATTAGGGGATTCTGGCAGGTTGAAATTGAGTTGATCTAGCCTCCTGCCTCACACCTTTTTAACCTCAGAATGCCAATTTTAGGTTTATTCGTAAACAATTCTTAGACCGTATTTTCTAATACGATCGAGCCAATTTACGAATTTCTCTTTTTTTCTCTCTTTTCTCTTTTCATTACTCTTATTTTCATATAATCTTTCACTCATGTTATGAATATAATTTTTGGCAGCAACATTAGGGGATTCAGGTAGGTTGAAATTGAGTTGATCTAGCCTCCTGCCTCACACCTTTTTAACCTCAGAATGCCAATTTTTGGTTTATTAGTAAACAATTCTTAGACCGTATTTTCTAATACGATCGAGCCAATTTACGAATTTCTCTTTTTTCTCTCTTTTTTCTTTTTATTCCTCTTATTTTCATATAATCTTTTACTCATGTTATGAATATAATTTTTGGCAGCAACATTAGGGGATTCTGGTAGGTTGAAATTGAGTTGATCTAGCCTCCTGCCTCACACCTTTTTAACCTCAGAATGCCAATTTTTGGTTTATTAGTAAACAATTCTTAGACCGTATTTTCTAATACGATCGAGCCAATTTACGAATTTCTCCTTTTTCTCTCTTTTCTCTTTTTATTCCTCTTATTTTCATATAATCTTTCACTCATGTTATGAATATAATTTTTGGCAGCAACATTAGGGGATTCAGGTAGGTTGAAATTGAGATGATCTAGCCTCCTGCCACACAGCTTTTTATCCTCAGAATGCCAATTTTTATTTTATTAGTAAAAAATTCTAAGACCGTAGTCAAACAGTTCGTGGTAAACGAACTGTAGTAAGGAGCGACCCGGCTCAATAGTAAGCAAAACTCTAAAAAATGGAACTTTGATGCCAATAGTTACATCAAAAGAATCGCCTTTTAATGCTGATTTTAAATATATAAATTTCATCAAGATTAGTCCTACCCGTCAAAAGTTGGTTAAAAAGCGGGGCGTTGAGGAGGAAAAGCCCCCTTCATATACGGAGTAATTTCTGTTCGTTTTAAGTTTTAATGTCGCTCCTTACTTTCATTTAAAAAAACTTGTTTTTTGTTTAATTTCTATTAGGATCGAGCCGATTTACGAATTTCTCTTTTACTGTTTTTTGTCATTTCTCTTTTTATTCCTCTTATTTTCATATAATCTTTCACTCATGTTATGAATATAATTTTGAGAATTGGGTAGTACCTAACCATTTAAGGAAAAAGGTCTTATCCTTGCATGGTATACCAGATTCTAGATGGAAGTGACGAACGAACTTATCGAGGTTTTGCGAGTTCAGGGTGCAAGAGTAGGTTTGAAAATTAATGTCAATAAGACTAAGTCGCTAAGGCTAGGAGTAAGTGAGGGTGAAAAGGTGATTTTGGATAACAAGGAGATCGATCAAGTGGACAGCTTTACTTACCTAGCTAGTATTATTAGCAAAGATGGTGGGTGCAGTGAAGATGTTAAAAGAAGAAAAGCCAACGCCCACGGTGCTTTTTCACAGATGAAAAAAGTTCTGAAGATAAGTCTGCTAACCAAGATTACAATATTAGAAGCTACAATGATGACAGTGGTCATGGTCCTGAAGCGTGATCACTCCAAAAAACAGATGAAGATTTATTAAATTTCTTCCAGATAAATTGCCAACGAACTGTTTTGGGTATTCGACTGACTAACCGCGTCTCAAAAAGTAGACTGTACTAAAGATGTAGTTCAGTTCTATCCCGATTTCTAGGCCTATAGTGAGACAAAGGCTGAGATAGCTAGTGGACATTCTGCGGATGAAGGATGACAGACTGCTAAAGACTGTCCTTGCCGCCAATCGTCCAGAGCCAAACGAAAAGCGGGTCGTCTTCGGTTGAGAGGATTTCATAAGGGAAAATGTATGAGAAATGGGAACTTCCTGGAAGGATGTAAAGAGGGAGGTTTTAAATAGACTCGAATGGAGGAGAAGCGTACGTAGCTGTGATAGCCTCAGATTGTTTGGTGATACAGTGAGTTGTTAGAAGTAGTAGCATTTATGAATGTGCCCATTCAACCCTTGTTTGTCGACATATAAACTCATTTTTAGAGTTGTTTGATTCCATAACAAAAGGCAAACGTGAATCAGGGCACAAGAGTCTTTGCCATTAGACAGAGCCACAAAAATATCTTTTCAAGTGTCAACCATGGTACCAGTTTCCACAACACTTCACACTACCTTTGCAACAATGGTCTAAAATCTGCACTGAAATATTGACTACATTAACTTTTACAGATTTTCCCACAAATTATTGAAAAATAATCACTCACAGCATATCTCCATCCATGACTGGCTTTTCGTTTGGTGCACCAGCATGTCCATAATGCAGGATAGAACCACTTGAGCCACTGCCACATATGCATGTATAACCGACATGTCGACAACCACCATATTTATAGCAATAAGCCAAAAAAGTGGCCTCGCCTTGGTATTCCATCATCCCAGGCTTCATTGTCTTCATCACCTCGATGTGCGCATCTGAGGACAGTTTGGTGACGTATCGCATGATTTCAAGCTCCAAGGGAGACTTGTAGACACGGCTGTAAAATTTAAAATTTTTAAGCTTACAAACACCAAACAAATGATAAGTATTATTTACCTTTGAATTTTAAGAGTAAAAGAATTGACTAGTCTGGTCAGCTTCATTCTGGTTCAATTTATTAGTTCAATTTATTTCGCTATTTTGAGTTGCCAAAACTAAATTATTACTCATCTCCATTTTACAGGTCTTTTCAGTTTACATTTGTCTTTATTAATTCCAAGAAAATGGAATTTTCTGTACTGCACTCCAAGATATTTTAGTCTTATGAAGCTTCAAAGACAGTGAAAAAAAAATCTTTTTGATTAAGTTAGTCAAGTGGAAGATTCCACAGCCATTTAAATCTTAAAAAAAAAGGAAAAATGGTAATCCAATTCATGAAATAGACCTCCATGTGCAGCAATACCAGGCACCAAACTTAAAAAAAGGATCGTGGGTGAAAAAAGCTAAAAAAAAAACTTGGCAACGAACAGCTTAAGAGGGCGTAGCTTCCCTTTGAAGAGGCGCAAAAAGCATTGTCAAATTTAAATAATTGGCCCTGCTTATTTGTTTTGAAGTGGTAAAAAACGTGGCAAAAAAGACGAAAATGTTGCACTGCTTCCAAAACTTCATAATTCTGAAACACAAAAAGAAGATCGTGGTTTCTAGTCATAAATAAACCCAAGATTCATTAGGAGGCGAAAAAATGGTTTTATTTTGACGTCCTTGGTAGTCAATGGATTAGTAGAACAATAACAAGAGAGTCAGTTTAAACACCATCAATCCGTGGATAAAGCGGTGAGCTGTTTTTTTTTCCCTCACAGTTACTAACCAGGGCTCATTATAAAAACATGAGCAAGAACCCCTGACATTACGGAGCCCTTATGCCAGTTGGCCCTCGGGAAAAGCTCTGATTGGAGCTATGTATTCAAAAAACCATATGAGAAAAGAAAAATACAACTAAAAAGTGACAAACAATCATTGCAAGAAAAGATTAAGCAATTCTTGAAGGTTCCTACAATTCTATTTCGAAAGTTCATTCTATATCGAAGGTTCCTATGCATATACTATATATATATATATATATATATATATATATATATATATATATATATATATATATATATATATATATATATATATATATATATATATATATATATATGCATATACTATACAACCAATATTCTAAATTGACTTTTGGTACTTATATAAAACATCCCCTATCTAATATTCTTCTAATATGTTTCTCTAACGCTCAATCCTAATGAAATATTCCAAAGTAAGATGAAAAAATAAAATACTTTAGAAACAAATTCGGGCTATATGTTTACACATTAGGGGGGGGGGGGTAAAATATAGCAGGTCTGCATGCCTAATGTGTTAGGTAGATTTATTCTGCATATTATGTAGTAAAAATTGTTTTCTAACGTCACACTATCAAAATACTTTCCCTCCACCCCCCCCCCCCCCCTAATGTACAAATATATGGTCCAAATTATACATTTTCATTCTATTCTGTCAGTTCTCTTTGTCTTGTCTCACACTAAGCTGAAAGAAGCTAACGAAATAATAATAAAAAAATTCATTCCAGGTAATAAATATTTCCTGTTCATATGCTTTTCCACTTTCTTGTTCACGCTCCTTAATTCATATTCTACTACCCATCAATTGCACAACCAGCTGATTATAATCGGTCAGCTCTATCCAGTAGCCTACAATAAATCAACAAAAACATTAAAACCGGACCAAGAATAGAAGACAAAATAAGCGAACAGAAATTTGTATCCAAAAGCCAAGCAGATACAGCACAAAAAATAAGGAATAAAAACAATGAGAAAATAAATTTTTCTTTAAATTAGGGGGAATGATAAGTTTGAAAAGATGGATCTACAGGTGGAAATATAAAAACCTCTTGGATCCTCTCCTAACCTTTACTTATGGAATCAATTAACAGTGGTATGGACAGAGGTAAAACATCTTTGTCTTTTTTATACATATTCGCAAAGCATTCGATACACTTGATTTTCAAACACTACTAAGTCGGATGGAGGCGTTAGGTGTCCGTGGAATGTGCTTAAAGTGGTATGAAAGTTATATCACAGGGAGATCCCTCAAGGAAGTGTTGAATGACGTGCGCTGAGCAGCATTTCCAATGACGTGTGGAGTACCACAAGGATCAGTATTAAGTCCGCTGCTTTACCTAATCCATTTTTATCTCATCGTCTTTATTTGAAAGATGTTTTTCTTATCTCGTTTGCTGATGACACCGTTTTAACTCCGTTTGCCTCATTTATTTTTATTATTTTATATTATTATTTATTTATTTTTTACTTTACCCAGTCTCCGTGCCTGTTTTCCAACAATTCTTCCGATCAAAATTTAAAGATGATTAATTTGTTCAAAATAAACTAAAGGTACAATAAATATGCTTCGGAGGTTGACAATTCCTCTTCATACCACAGGGTAAGGGCTATAAGCCATGTCTTTCATAAGTAATTTTTTTTTGCTTATTAATTTATTTAATGTGTTTCTAATCTATTTAGTTTTCAATCTTGTATTCTATTAATGTTTCTATTAATTCTATTAATGAGAAAAGCGAATCTCGCATTGGACAGGCTGGAGATTTTCACTTAATTAAGTTTATTGTGTGTGAATGTTTGCAAGACATTTTTAATGACGTTGTGTAGAGTTGGTACACAACTGGATTTGTCTGATCTGGTAACTTTATGTGGTAATCCAATTCAGCAAGTTGATAATCTCCACTACCTTCGTTTTTATCTTGATTGCTATCTGCCATGGAAATGTCATAGTGACACAATTTCATCAAAAATTACCCGTGGGGTGAATAATTCGACGTTTGCAGCACTTTCTTCCTTAAAGAAGAATTCCTTAAGAATTCTTAAGAACTTAAGAATTCCTTAAGAACTTTTCACTTTATATTATTCGTTGGTTTATCAATCTATCTCCTACGGTTGCCTTCTATGGAGCCGTAACTTCTTATGCAACTATAGAAAAGTTCAAGTTCTAGAAAACTAAGATGTTAGAACAATCAGTAAATATGTCCAGGATGTACATGACACCTGTGCTTGTTTTAGGTCCCCGAAAGTCCTTAATGTTGGTCAGATAAGAGAATACCAATTTTAGGGGAGGTTGAGCATTGAAGAGTGATGAAGACTGGATTTGTTATTTTGATTTTTCTTTTATATTCTGATTTATCTATTATTATTTTTAATTCAGTTTTTTATTCATTTATCTATTTTACATATATATATATATATATATATATATATATATATATATATATATATATATATATATATATATATATATATATATATATATATATATATATATATATATATATATATATATATATATATATATATATATATATATATATATATATATATATATATATATATATATATATAGGTTATAGTTTATTAATTTTGGTTTATTTATAATTAAATAAAAAAACAAGTTTTTTTAAATGAAAGTAAGAAGCGACATCAAAACTTAAAACGAACAGAAATTAATCCGTATATGAAAGGGGCTTTTCCTCCTCAACGGCCCACTCTTTACGCCTTAAAACGGTAAAAAACTTTAGCGTAAAGAGTGGGCCGTTGAGGAGGAAAAGCCCCTTTCATATACGGATTAATTTCTGTTCGTTTTAAGTTTTGATGTCGCTTCTTACTTTCATTTAAAAAAACATTTTTTTTTATTTAATTTCTGGACGATTTTTAATTAATGCATGTTTTGATCTTGGCTCTCCACACATAAATAATAAAAACAAAATTTGCATATTCATTTTTTTTTGTTGGCTAAATGGCTTTCTCATAGTTTTAATCGGAAGATTTTGAGAAAAAAGGAGAGAGGGAGGAAGCCTAGTTGTCCTCCAATTTTTTTATTACTTAAAAAGGCAACTAGAACTTTTAATTTTTTACGAACATTTTCATTAGTAAAAAATATACGTAATTTGCGAATTAACTTACGTAACAAACTTCTATATTCGTATGTTTTATTGCGTATATGAGGGAGTTCACCCCTCGTCGATACCTCGCTCTTTACACTAAAGTTTAAATTCTGTCCCAATTCCTTAAGAATGACCCTTGAATAACAAAGGCCGTAGAATAAATAGTTGAAATTACTAAAAATACTTTAGCGTGAAGAGCGAGGTATTACGAGGAGGTAAACCCCTCATATGCGCAATAATTTCTGCTCGTTTTAAATTTTAATGCTGCTCCTCACTTTCAGTAGAAAAAAAACTTTTCATATTTATTTTTTCATTGTTTTTTTTTTAAATAATCCTAGACAATCCTGCGCTCCCTTCATGGAAATTTTCTCCCCCAATGATAAATTCCTCCAAGGAAAGTTCCCGTAACATATCTTCCTCTTTTCAACCCCCCCCCCCCCAAACCAAAAAATCCCCCTGAAAACGTCTGTACACTTACAAATAACCATTACTATATGTAAGCACTGGTGTAAGTTTGTAACTTGTAGCCCCTCCCACGGGGACTGTGGGGGAGTAAGTCGTCCCCAAAGACATAGTTATAAGGTTTTCGACTACGCTGAATAGAATGGCTATCTCAGAATTTTGATCCGGTGACTTTGGGAAAATAATTAGCGTGGGAAGTCTAATAACTAGGTGCCCTCCAATTTTTTTGGTCACTGAAAAGGGCACTAGAACTTTTCATTTCCGTTAGAATGAGCCCTCTCGCAAGATTCTAGGACCACTGGGTCGATACGATCACCCCTGTGAAAAAAACAACAACAACAAAAACAACAAATAAACACGCATCCGTGATCTGCCTTCTGCCAAAAAAAAATACAAAATTCCACATTTTTGTAGATAGGAGCTTGAAACTTCTACAAAAGGGTTCTCTGATACGCTGAATCTGATGGTGTGATTTTCGTTAAGATTCTATGACTTTTAGGGGGTGTTATCCCCTATTTTCTAAAATAAGGCAAATTTTCGCACGTAACTTTTAATGGGCAAGTCTAAAGAAATATATTTAAAATCAGCATGCAAATGCGATTCTTTTGATGTAACTATTGTTATAAAAATTCCGCTTTTTAGAGTTTTGGTTACTATTGAGCCAGGTCAATCCTTTCTACAGTTCGTTACCACGAACTGTTTGATAGTTTTAATTAAAAGTTGATGTTTAAGTAAACAGTCGAGTTTATAGGTATGTTACGTGGACTTTCGTGCGACCCAAAACCCTCATAGGTTTTCTCCAGCGCGAAAGTGTTCTTTAATTAATTTATTTGTTGGTTAATGTGGATCAATAAACATATGAACTAACCTTCAAAATATGGGACTAATACAAGAACAACAATATACATGACTGCTCGTCACCCAAATACGACTAAATGGTTAAAAATATTTTAGTTATTTTTGTTGTGTTCTTTTTTTGCAGTAAACTGCACATAGAAGTCCTTATCATCAAAAACCTGAGTTTCCAATTCTTTTTCAATTAATTAATATAGGTATAGATTATTAAGTTTCCATTTAACCAATTCGGACATCCCGACTTAATTTTAACTGTCCTTGGTACTTAAGTATTTTCTAGACAAGTGAAATCGGGAATCATCTAAAAACTGAACATTTTCATAGAAGATCCAAGCCACCGAATCCAGGCTAAATAAATGTGTTGCACCAGTTTGCACAAAAAAACCAGTTGCACCAAAAATGTGCCAATTTTTCGAACTACGTGTTTTACCACTGACGGTTACACTCGCTCTTCAACCGAAAATTTAGTTAAAAGGAGGGTATATTTTGCCTTGTTGAAATCATGATCATATAAAAGATAAATAAATTGTATTATTTGGAGTCCCAATAGAGAGGCCTACGATCTCCCTCCCCAACAGAACCTCGTCAGGGTAAATCCACAACAGTTCTTTCGAATCCTTAATTTGAGCATCGTTCTTCGAGTTGTTTTTCTTTCGAAGATCGTGGAAAAACGATCAACGGTAGTCACGTCGATCAACGGTAGTCATTCGCTCACGCTTCACAGATGCATTTGTTAGAAAGGTATTAATACCTGTTAAAATCACAGTCATGTTAGAATTGATAAATAATTGAAGATCCAAGTTATAACCTAAGCAGATAACTCAATTAAAAATAAATTAATAGAAGAAAGTGAACATATACAGTCCGACACAGGGAGCTCAGCTAAACCAGATCAATCTCCACACCAAATCTCCATAAAAGAAACTAAGGATGAGCAGTTCAACACTCCAACAGTTCCAGACAGGAAAAACTTACCAAAGGCACACGGAAATCGGGGAGATCAAAACCTGAAACCGACCTCAAGCCAGATGACACTTTCAAAACGGATGGTGGAGTAACTATGCCTTCTGCTAATTCTCCAACTATCATTGCAATTCCTACTTCTATTAAAAAACGAGCATAACGTACAAAAATCAAATTAAATGAATGAACTCTTTCAAACAAAGAAAAGTAATTTAAAAAGTGCAGGCTAATTTATAAAGAAGGTAAAATGTTAAGAATGTAAGTTCCCAAGAATAAGGAAAACAAAAACAAATCGAATCTAGAATGAACACAAAAGTAAAACTTACAACGAAAATAAAGAACAATGAATAGATGAGAATAAGAACATATATTAATAATAATATAGAATAATAAGAAACAATAATAATAAGAATAAAAGAAAAAAAAATGTATAAAACAGCCAAACTGAAGACGAATGGATATAACCAGAAATTAGAGAGGAACTGCTTGCCCCTAAAATCCTAAAAAGGTTTGAGGATCATTTGCACCATACTTGAAATATATTATTCAATACAATTTTCGTATGCTTCGCAGCACCAGGAACATCAGAGGCCCGATGCTCCAAGAACCAGTCTCTTATCAAGCTTAATCACTAGCTTTTCCATGGGTTCAAACCCTTCGTTCGAAGGAGTCCGCAGATATGACTCATAGGATAACACTCACATGGCACTTTTTCAAGACAAACGAGCAGCTTCAGACTCGGAATCTCCATCATGAAGTGAGGATTTTCACAAGTAATTTTTTGAGAATTTGGTACTTGTGTTATCTATTCCTCATTCCAACTTTTTTTATTGAGCATTTTTTTTTCTCAAAAGGAAGTTATTTCAAGATAAATGAGCAACATCAGGCTTGTAATTTTCGTCCAGAACTGATAATTTTCATAAGTACTCTTTTGAGAATTTGGTACTTGTGTTCTCTATTTCTCATCCCGACTCTTTTTTATTCAGCATTTATTTTAAACACGGAATTGTTTCAAGATAAACGAGCAACTTCAGACTTGGAATTTTCGTCCAGAAGTGAAAGTTTTCACAAGTACTTTTTTGAGAATTTGGTACTTGTATCCTCTATTCGTAACTACACTCATTCCGGATCTTTTTTATTCATTAATTTTTTACGTTTTCTTTTTTAATATACTTTTCAAGTCTATAGATTATGTATTTGTTTTTAGCCTCCTTTTCAAATTTAAGCTAATTTTTTTAAATATTTTCCGTACGTATTATTTTCCATTGAAGTTCTATTTAAAAATTGTAGAAATATGGATTAAAATTTTTCCAGTCTTTATAGCTTATGCTCATTTTCAAGAGAATATTTTTTTTTACATCTAATTACCGGAAATAATAAAATAGTCCTAACCTCAAAAGACTCACAAAACAGCTTAGCCGATTTTGCAAGATGGCTATCATAAATTCGACCTTTACAACGCATTTCACAAAGACTCAAGTGGAGCTTTACAAGTTTCTAGTGCCCTTGCGGGAAGAAAACAAACAAACTCAGTTACGAATCTGGTGCATGAGATGTAGAATGGTTTGAATAAGGATAGGTAAAAAAAAGGTAAAGGGTACGGCATTAGACTTTACAGTCCGTACCGGCGGTGCTGATCTCCGTTTCTTGGCCCTTCAGCCAGGAAGTGCAATGGGGGGTTGGGGGCCAGCCATCCTGTGCTTTCGCATACCCTTCCTGTTTACCTTCCCCAGATTTCTCCAGGTACCCATTTGGAGCTGGATCGACTCTGGCTAAGCTTACAGAGTCACGCCACTGACCCCCGTCCCAAACTGAAGAATTGGGTACACAGGGATTCGAACCCGCGTCCTCTCAGACAAGGGATCCCGAATCCAGCGCACCAACCCACTCGGCCAGGACGGCCGAGATGGTTTGAATAGAGTTGTAAAAAGGCAATCTTTGAGAAGCTAGTTTGATCAGGTCCAAGAACACGTTTTGAATAGAGTCAAAGCCTGTGATTGAGTTTTAACACTACAGCAAAACAGATATTTACCGAAAAACAGAGTTAATACCATAAAAATATAAGTCTAAAAATAGAACAATAAAGAAGAATTAATACTGACAAAATCATTTGCCAGCAAACAGTAAACATTTTTTCAGAGTAAAATATGACAAATTCAACTCTGCATTCATTTTTGAATGATTACCATGTCAAAGCATATACGAAAACACCCAACGATTCTAGAGCCAAAGGACTTGTCAGATGACATGAATAATAGAAGGGAGGAAAACGTCCGGTGTTCTGTTTTTAAGGGATCAAAAAAAAAAAGTTTGTTCCCTTCCCGCATACAAATAATACGCACCCCCCCCTTTAAACAAATGTTGAGAGTTTAACTGGACCTCTCAGTTAAGTGTTCAGAGTATACTTACAAAATTATGCATTTAATTCGTCAACTTTTAATGCGACAAACTGACTGTATGCAAATACTATACTAAGAAATACTCGCTTGCTTTCAGGCTTCAGGCATAAAAAGAAATTAAAATCGCGTACTCCTCTTGCGATGATCACAAACTAACCGACTTTAATAGTAGTAACCGGAAATATACTGACTTTAGCTGCTTGTTGAAGGACCTCTCGTGATTTTCTTGATGTTACAGACACTTGTGAATTATATAATGTAAAACTGTTGATTTTATAGGTTGAATAGTGCTGTCCTAGGGTCATATGCCCATATTATTTTCTCCCCAAAATATCTTGCAACTTTTTACTTATTAGCTCATAATTTATTTCGGATATGTTTATTAAGATATAAGACTCAAGTTCCTTACAGAAACTGATATGAGATTTCAAATCCTATGTAATATCTTTAAAGAAAAGTATTTTCCCTTCGTTGCAGTTTTTGACAAAAATTTAAAAATAACTCAGACTATTGGACACTCCGTTTTCCTGACACATTGAGCAAAAAAACAAAAAAAAATTTTTTTTGCATTTTCGTTAACTTAATTATCCTTCCGTTTTATCTCTAAAATTCCAAGCAAAAACAGGATATTACTCAAAACCATGCGTAATATCAAAATATTGATATTCCAGTAGGGTGCAGACTTGAAGGTAATCCTTTGAGGCATCTATCTCATTAAACCCAAAACTGGGCGCATTAGGAAATATACGCGATAGTCACGTTTTGATTCAGGATTTTACAGGCAGAACACCTAATAAATAAGGATGTGGAAATTTCCATTTTCCTCCTGAGCTGAAAAAACAGTTTCATTTATTGGATTTTATTGGTTCTTGCATTTTATTGGTCAATTAGTTAGTACTAGTGAACCAGTTTTGCTCTGTGAACAGAGAGACAATATTTAAAACTTCTTTCAGAAAATAACTTCAATTTCATTTTATTTATGCGCTGTTGAAAGTAAAAGCATTAGAGTATTGGACATCAGGTTGTTTTGCAGTCATTCATATGAAATTTTTTTTTCAGAATTATGGTTCAAAACAAATTTTTCCAAAGTCATGATCTATGTTGAACGTTTTTATCCCATCAGAATACTAACAATTTCCTTATTACGAACAATCTCATTAAGCGAAAAATAAGTGTATATCCGTGCATTTGATCCCCGGATGTACAAATAATTAATGTAATTTTTCTACCGCAGAACATAGTATCTTGTATGAAACAATTTAGAACCCAACATTAGCTTCAGAGCTATCAAAAAGGGAATTTCTTTCCCTAAAAGCTCCGAATGAACTTATTGTTCAACAAACAGATAGCGTTTCGAAACTCCTCCTGCTTACACTCAAGGCCTTCAAACTTCATGGGTACCTAATTTCAGTGAGCAGACAATCTACGAGGAATACAAAGGCGAATGGGAAGGAGGAAAAAAATTTCCCAAAGTCTTGAAATATCTAGATCATTTTTTTCACACCAGAAAATTGTATCCATTTTCGGCAAAAAACTACGATGTTATCTCCGGAAAAAATTTACAAATATAGAATTATTTGTAATTTATTATATTAAGATGCATTATGTTTAAACTGTTCCTTCAGCTGATTCTAACAAAAAACATCTATTATAATATTCCTTCAATTGATTCTTCTTCTCTACTTTATCATTATTTTTCCATTTTAAACTTCCAACAGAAACCCTATTCTGTCCTGCCCGTGATCCTTAAATACACGCAAAAGACAAAAATAAGAACGATCCGTAATTCGTTTATTCAAGAAACCGATTAAATATATTAAAAACTAAACTGAACAACAGACACAACCGGATTACCAAGCTCCATCATCTGATGATTTAACGATATGACGCCCAATACAGCTTTTAAAAAGCAAATTTGACCTCAAATATCTTTTCATCAGAACCGATTTATATTTGAGACGGAACAAATCCTCGTAAGGAATGGAGATCACTTGGAAGCCCATCAACTCCAGCTGTCTCACCTTCATCATCTGAGTGCCCATCAATTCTCCTTTTGAATTATAATGTTCAGGAACGTGAATTAGCACAGCTGTTGCTTCGCTATTGTCTTTTTTGTACCCAAAACGAGAAAAAGGCTCCACCTCTAGCTTATGAAGTAACAAATCAATGGAGTAAAACAATGGTAAATTAGCAGGCGTAAACATAACACTTATACCCAGTGCACCATGGCAAACTTGATTAAAGTCATGCTTCACCAAATTTGCCATTTTAACAATTCTACCGTCCAGCTTCTGATCACTTGAGAGCGTTGAAGGAAGTTTAGGACCTCTATAGGATGGACATTCAATTGTAAGAGCTACATCAAGAAGCTGCAATGTAGACATAGCTTCAGTTTTGCGCTTTCCGAAAACCATCTGAAGTCGATCGAGAAAAAAAGGGGATAGTACCTGGGGCAAAAAATTTAAAGGGTATCTTCCAAGGTACACACAGCTAATAAGCATATCTACCATCAAATCAGGCGGGCACTGGACAAACTTTTTATCAAGTAGTTCCTCAACTACAGACCAGAACTTACCATCAACAGGATCATAATTTAATTTCCCAAAGGACTTAACAACTGTTTCGAGCGCTCTTATAGAGAGTCGCTGTTGGTTTTTGATGAAAAATTCGTATGATTTTTCTAATATGACAGTATTGTAGACACGCTGTGTTCTGCACCAATTTAAGGAAGCAATTAGAAAGCTTTCGTCAGAGATTGGACATTTTCTTAAATATTTATCTAAAACACTCTCTAGATCTTGGCCATAGAAATTCAATTTAGTAAAGTAGTTGTATATTTGGGTCATCATTTCTTCATTTAGGGAGTGAATATTCAGCTTAAGCCAGCCAGCAAACTCAGTACATATCTTTCTAGAGCCAAGATTGAGATTTGAATATATTGAAAGAATCTCCACAATTTGTTTCACGCTAAATCCCCCAAGTAGTTCAATAGCTCTGCATTCAAGGATATAACCAACCATTTTTCGACTGCTCCTAAGATGTGACAACATATTAAACAAACTTGACAAATTATTGGTACTTATTTCAGCTCGTCGCTCAGAAAGACACCTCCATAGCATGTCAGGTGAAGATTCAAAGTCTGGAAGACGTCCTTGTGAAGCAATATCCGCAAAATATTTCACAATCTCCGGTATTTGATTTATACTAAATTTACATTCATTAACCCTCAAAAGGACTTCGCCGCATAATCTTAAACGATACGGACCAATATCATATGGGAAGGATTGTCTCGATACGAGTTTTAAAGCGCCAACTAATACATCACTATCTTTAGATGCCAGAATTATTTCAAACAGTTGATTAAAAATGGCTGATTCAATGAATGAGTCAACTCGGCTTACTGTATTCTGCACATTTAATTTATTATTTCTATACCCAAAATCAATTCCTAACTGAGCGATAGCGTTCAAAACTTGGAGGGCCACGGGACCAGTCACTTTATCAAACTCAGTTAGGCTCAACACTTTGAACACCCCTGAGTAGGATTTACACTTCCGAATTTCGTTGATAAGTTGATCATCAGAAAGTGTAGGCTTGTTTTGAGACACCACTGGTAATTCACAAGCTTCACCCTTATTCTCCATCAGAAGAAGAATATTATTTGTCTTTCTAAAAACCAGTGGCAATTCCTGAATCAATGTCCCTTCTTGAGCAAGGATAGTGCTTTTACCAAACTTTTGATCACTACTCAGTCTTCTCAGGGACGTTATTTGAACTCTTGTTGGGTGAGAAAAAAGTGGACGACCGTGAAGACATTGACGATGACCTTGAATCTGGATAGCATTCCAACCCTTCGTTGAAACGACTTTGGTTTCCCTACACAGAAAAATATCAGACAAATGATGTAAAAATAATTGCAACAAATGGGAACAGGAAACAGGAATGACTGCTTATAGAAAATTTTATTCTCTAGTATTTTTATTAGGGAACTTTTATGCCCAGATTGGTACAAATAGGGATAGATGGCTCCCAAAAGTATAGGAATAGAAGGATTTTGAAACTAGGGCATTTCTCTCACATCAAAGAGAACACAGGTATTTATGCAGTCAAAGCCCATTTCTTTATTGAGATTTCTTTTCTAGCAAGTAATCATGTGAGAAAATGTAAGGGTTTGAGGGATATATACAAAATGAATACAAAACCGACAGAGAAAAATAAATATTAACAGCTTTTGAGACATATATGATGCACTTTTTTTTTAATCACAAGGCAACAGCGATTGAGCTGTTTAATTAGGTTTAATTAGTTTACAACCAGAAACCAGCAAGGCAAATACGAAAACAGAATCCCGAATTTCACTTATGTTGAAAAGGTCAGTGAATCCCAGCATTAGCCAATAGTTTTAAATCCATATACCCACGGAAAACATTATCCTTCACATATCAAGTTCTATAGATACACTTAGCGGTACAGTGAATGTTCATTTAATCCACGTCACTCCTGAAAATCATATAATTCTTTCCTTGTACTATGACGTAACGATTTCCTATAGGAGGCTGCATTCTATTCTCAGGGTGTTCAGCCCCATCTAGTCCCTCATACCCCAATCCTCTAATTATACTAATGGCAATACTTTATCAGCATAAAAAAACTTCGGTAAATGAAGTATAACTCGAATACAAACTAGTGAAATCTAAAGCTCATGGAGTGGTCTTATGACATCCAGGTAAAAATTGGGTAAGGACCTGAAATATCCACGCCCTAACCATTCAAGCAACCAAATAGGCTCTCAGCCTCGAACGCTGAAGAGGTTTCATGTTGATATAAGTACAACAATAATTAAACCTCATATCCCTTTATGACAAAAAGTTTTGAACAGGTGGGCCAAAGAATTGGGAATGCATTGCAACTTTGTATACAGGTGGGCAAGACAGTATATCGAATAAATAGAAGGCAAATCCCATTAAAACTGTTAAGCAGAAATCACGATACAACAAAAACTGAGAGCTAACCACCTAAGGAAGTGGGTTCCACAAACGGAATGACACTCAAACTTCGCATTAACCAATGAACAGGGATCTCTGGTTACACCCAATCCTGAACATAATTCAAACAAGAATCTGAAATTCTTCCGAGTGAATAAAAGATACTGTGAATAGTAACATACAGAAGAGTATTTAGTAAATGACGGGTAATTTAAGTTTTGTTTGTAGAGAGTGGGTAGAACACTTTTTTTTAATATTCTTATGACGCTAGCTAGTATACTATGCTGCGCGCTAGCAAAGATGTCAGTTTTTCATATGTGCAGTGTTTGCATTTTGTAAGAATTGTTTTCCTGTTTGCAAATTAAGAAACCAAAACAGAGCTTTTTCTTTAAAAGCTCCCCCATTACCATAATCTACAGTACTTTTATAGATAGATAGATAGATTTATTCACACGAAAGCCATATTATGCTATGGTGACATACAAAAACACAAGCGAAAAAATACAACAACAAAATACAAGCAAAAAAATACAACAACAAAACGTAAACTGAAAACAAACCAAAACTGTCTATCTCAGAAACTCATCACGATTCCTCATACCTACCCGGACGAACTTTAGAATATTATTTATATCTAAGTAACATCTCACTTTTCAAAATTTCCAAATCCAATCTCTCCTGCCGACCTTTTTACCAAATATTTCCATGCGTAAATCCCTCAATTCCTTACATTCCCCTAAAAACTGAAGCAAAGACACATCCATCGCTCCATCATAGGGCAACTGTAAGGACCATCCCTCAATCTATAGTAAATTATCTATAGTAAATTATCAATCTATAGTAGATATCAATCTATAGTAAATCTATAGTAATTTTGTAAATCTATAGCACTGTTATGTCAAAGTTTAAAAAACTATTGTTGTCAATTTTGTTACAAAATAATTCAAATAATTCCCCTAAAAATTGAAGCAAAGACACATCCATCGCTCCATCATAGGGCAACTGTAAGGACCATCTCTCAATCTATAGTAAATTATCTATAGTAAATTATCAATCTATAGTAGATATCAATCTATAGTAAATCTATAGTAATTTTGTAAATCTATAGCACTGTTATGTCAAAGTTTAAAAAACTATTGTTGTCAATTTTGTTACAAAATAATTCAAATAATTCCCCTAAAAATTGAAGCAAAGACACATCCATCGCTCCATCATAGGGCAACTGTAAGGACCATCTCTCAATCTATAGTAAATTATCTATAGTAAATTATCAATCTATAGTAAATATCAATCTATAGTAAATCTATAGTAATTTTGTAAATCTATAGCACTGTTATGTCAAAGTTTAAAAAACTATTGTTGTCAATTTTGTTACAAAATAATTCAAATAATTCCCCTAAAAATTGAAGCAAAGACACATCCATCGCTCCATCATAGGGCAACTGTAAGGACCATCTCTCAATCTATAGTAAATTATCTATAGTAAATTATCAATCTATAGTAGATTAAATAAAAAAACAAGTTTTTTTAAATGAAAGTAAGGAGCGACATTAAAACTTAAAACGAACAGAAATTACTCCGTATATGAAAGGGGCTTTCCCTCCTCGACACCCCGCTCCTTGCGCTAAAGTTTGATTCTTTCTCGCAACTCTACTTTTTAAAACAATAAAAAACTTTAGCGTAAGGAGCGGGGTGTCGAGGAGGGAAAGCCCCTTTCATATACGGAGTAATTTCTGTTCGTTTTAAGTTTTAATGTCGCTCCTTACTTTCATTTAAAAAAACTTGTTTTTTTATTTAATTTCTGAAAGTTTTTGAATTAATGCATGTCTGATTTTGGCTCTCCGTACATAAATTATAAAAATGAAATTTGCATATTAATTCTTTTTTTGGCTAAATGGCTTTCTCTTAGTTTTGATCAGACGATTTTGAGAAATAAGGGGTGGGGAAGGAGGTCTAATTGCCCTCCAATTTTTCGGTTGCTTAAATAGGCAACTAGATCTTTTATTTTTAACGAACGTTTTTATTAGTAAAAAAAATACGTAACTTAAGAATTAACTTAAGAATTTTTTGATTATATATATGAGGGGGTTGGTCCCCTCGTTAATACCTCGCTCTTCACAATAAATCTTGGTTTATCCCAATTCTTTAATTATGACCCCTGAATCAGAAAGGCCGTAGAATAAATAGTTGAAATTATTTAAAAAAAATTTAGCATAAAGAGCGAAGTATTTATCTCCTCCTAAATACCTCGCTCTTTATGCTAGAGTATTTTTAGAACCCCTCATATGCGTAATAATCTCTGTTCGTTTTAAGTTTTAATGCTTCTCCTTACTTTCAATTGAAAAAACTTTTTCATGTTTACATTTTCATTGGTTTTTTTTATAGTAATGCTAGAAAGTCCTGCGCCCTTTTCATTGAATTTCTCTTCCCCCATGAAATATTCCTCCAAGGAAAGATCCTCCCATATAGCCCCCTCCCCTGAACCCCACACCCAAACCAAAAAAATCCCCCTGATAACGTCGGTACACTTCCCAATAACCATTACTGTATGTAAACATTGGTCAAAGTTTGTAACTTGCAGCCCCTCCCCCAGGGACTGTGGGGGGTAAGTCATCCCCAAAGACATAGTTATTATGGTTTTCGACTCTACGGAACAAAATGGCCATCTCAAAATTTTGATCCGTTGACTTTGGGAAAATAATTAGCGTGGGAGGGGGCCTAGGTGCCCTCCAATTTTTTTGGTCACTTAAAAAGGGCACTAGAACTTTTCATTTCCGTTAGAATGAGCCCTCTTGCAACATTCTAGGACAACTGGGTCGATACGATCACCCCTGGGAAAAAACAAAACAAAAAAAAACAAAAAAACAAAAAAACAAAAAAACAAAAAACAAATAAACACGCATCCGTGATCTGCCTTCTGGCAAAAAATGCAAAATTCCACATTTTTGTAGATAGGAGCTCGAAACTTCTACATTAGGGTTCTCTGATACGCTGAATCTGATGGCGTGATTTTCGTTAAGATTCTATGACTTTTAGGGGGCGTTTCCCCCTATTTTCTAAAATAACGCAAATTTTCTCAGGCTCGTAACTTTTGATGGGTAAGACTAAACTTGATGAAACTTATATATTTAAAACCAGCATTGAAATGCGATTCTTTTGATATAGCTATTGGTATCAAAATTCCATTTTTTAGAGTTTTGGTTACTATTGAGCCGGGTCGCTCCTTACTACAGTTCGTTACCACGAACTGTTTGATATCAATCTATAGTAAATCTATAGTAATTTTGTAAATCTATAGCACTGTTATGTCAAAGTTTAAAAAACTATTGTTGTCAATTTTGTTACAAAATAATTCAAATAATTCCCCTAAAAATTGAAGCAAAGACACATCCATCGCTCCATCATAGGGCAACTGTAAGGACCATCTCTCAATCTATAGTAAATTATCTATAGTAAATTATCAATCTATAGTAAATATCAATCTATAGTAAATCTATAGTAATTTTGTAAATCTATAGCACTGTTATGTCAAAGTTTAAAAAACTATTGTTGTCAATTTTGTTACAAAATAATTCAAATAATTCCCCTAAAAATTGAAGCAAAGACACATCCATCGCTCCATCATAGGGCAACTGTAAGGACCATCTCTCAATCTATAGTAAATTATCTATAGTAAATTATCAATCTATAGTAGATATCAATCTATAGTAAATCTATAGTAATTTTGTAAATCTATAGCACTGTTATGTCAAAGTTTAAAAAACTATTGTTGTCAATTTTGTTACAAAATAATTCAAATAATTCCCCTAAAAATTGAAGCAAAGACACATCCATCGCTCCATCATAGGGCAACTGTAAGGACCATCTCTCAATCTATAGTAAATTATCTATAGTAAATTATCAATCTATAGTAAATATCAATCTATAGTAAATCTATAGTAATTTTGTAAATCTATAGCACTGTTATGTCAAAGTTTAAAAAACTATTGTTGTCAATTTTGTTACAAAATAATTCAAATAATTCCCCTAAAAATTGAAGCAAAGACACATCCATCGCTCCATCATAGGGCAACTGTAAGGACCATCTCTCAATCTATAGTAAATTATCTATAGTAAATTATCAATCTATAGTAAATATCAATCTATAGTAAATCTATAGTAATTTTGTAAATCTATAGCACTGTTATGTCAAAGTTTAAAAAACTATTGTTGTCAATTTTGTTACAAAATAATTCAAATAATTCCCCTAAAAATTGAAGCAAAGACACATCCATCGCTCCATCATAGGGCAACTGTAAGGACCATCTCTCAATCTATAGTAAATTATCTATAGTAAATTATCAATCTATAGTAAATATCAATCTATAGTAAATCTATAGTAATTTTGTAAATCTATAGCACTGTTATGTCAAAGTTTAAAAAACTTTTGTTGTCAATTTTGTTACAAAATAATTCAAATAATTCCCCTAAAAATTGAAGCAAAGACACATCCATCGCTCCATCATAGGGCAACTGTAAGGACCATCTCTCAATCTATAGTAAATTATCTATAGTAAATTATCAATCTATAGTAAATATCAATCTATAGTAAATCTATAGTAATTTTGTAAATCTATAGCACTGTTATGTCAAAGTTTAAAAAACTATTGTTGTCAATTTTGTTACAAAATAATTCAAATAATTCCCCTAAAAATTGAAGCAAAGACACATCCATCGCTCCATCATAGGGCAACTGTAAGGACCATCTCTCAATCTATAGTAAATTATCTATAGTAAATTATCAATCTATAGTAAATATCAATCTATAGTAAATCTATAGTGATTTTGTAAATCTATAGCACTGTTATGTCAAAGTTTAAAAAACTATTGTTGTCAATTTTGTTACAAAATAATTCAAATAATTCCCCTAAAAATTGAAGCAAAGACACATCCATCGCTCCATCATAGGGCAACTGTAAGGACCATCTCTCAATCTATAGTAAATTATCTATAGTAAATTATCAATCTATAGTAGATATCAATCTATAGTAAATCTATAGTAATTTTGTAAATCTATAGCACTGTTATGTCAAAGTTTAAAAAACTATTGTTGTCAATTTTGTTACAAAATAATTCAAATAATTCCCCTAAAAATTGAAGCAAAGACACATCCATCGCTCCATCATAGGGCAACTGTAAGGACCATCTCTCAATCTATAGTAAATTATCTATAGTAAATTATCAATCTATAGTAAATATCAATCTATAGTAAATCTATAGTAATTTTGTAAATCTATAGCACTGTTATGTCAAAGTTTAAAAAACTATTGTTGTCAATTTTGTTACAAAATAATTCAAATAATTCCCCTAAAAATTGAAGCAAAGACACATCCATCGCTCCATCATAGGGCAACTGTAAGGACCATCTCTCAATCTATAGTAAATTATCTATAGTAAATTATCAATCTATAGTAAATATCAATCTATAGTAAATCTATAGTAATTTTGTAAATCTATAGCACTGTTATGTCAAAGTTTAAAAAACTATTGTTGTCAATTTTGTTACAAAATAATTCAAATAATTCCCCTAAAAATTGAAGCAAAGACACATCCATCGCTCCATCATAGGGCAACTGTAAGGACCATCTCTCAATCTATAGTAAATTATCTATAGTAAATTATCAATCTATAGTAAATATCAATCTATAGTAAATCTATAGTAATTTTGTAAATCTATAGCACTGTTATGTCAAAGTTTAAAAAACTTTTGTTGTCAATTTTGTTACAAAATAATTCAAATAATTCCCCTAAAAATTGAAGCAAAGACACATCCATCGCTCCATCATAGGGCAACTGTAAGGACCATCTCTCAATCTATAGTAAATTATCTATAGTAAATTATCAATCTATAGTAAATATCAATCTATAGTAAATCTATAGTAATTTTGTAAATCTATAGCACTGTTATGTCAAAGTTTAAAAAACTATTGTTGTCAATTTTGTTACAAAATAATTCAAATAATTCCCCTAAAAATTGAAGCAAAGACACATCCATCGCTCCATCATAGGGCAACTGTAAGGACCATCTCTCAATCTATAGTAAATTATCTATAGTAAATTATCAATCTATAGTAAATATCAATCTATAGTAAATCTATAGTGATTTTGTAAATCTATAGCACTGTTATGTCAAAGTCTAAAAAACTATTGTTGTCAATTTTGTTACAAAATAATTCAAATAATTCCCCTAAAAATTGAAGCAAAGACACATCCATCGCTCCATCATAGGGCAACTGTAAGGACCATCTCTCAATCTATAGTAAATTATCTATAGTAAATTATCAATCTATAGTAAATATCAATCTATAGTAAATCTATAGTAATTTTGTAAATCTATAGCACTGTTATGTCAAAGTTTAAAAAACTATTGTTGTCAATTTTGTTACAAAATAATTCAAATAATTCCCCTAAAAATTGAAGCAAAGACACATCCATCGCTCCATCATAGGGCAACTGTAAGGACCATCTCTCAATCTATAGTAAATTATCTATAGTAAATTATCAATCTATAGTAGATATCAATCTATAGTAAATCTATAGTAATTTTGTAAATCTATAGCACTGTTATGTCAAAGTTTAAAAAACTATTGTTGTCAATTTTGTTACAAAATAATTCAAATAATTCCCCTAAAAATTGAAGCAAAGACACATCCATCGCTCCATCATAGGGCAACTGTAAGGACCATCTCTCAATCTATAGTAAATTATCTATAGTAAATTATCAATCTATAGTAAATATCAATCTATAGTAAATCTATAGTAATTTTGTAAATCTATAGCACTGTTATGTCAAAGTCTAAAAAACTATTGTTGTCAATTTTGTTACAAAATAATTCAAATAATTCCCCTAAAAATTGAAGCAAAGACACATCCATCGCTCCATCATAGGGCAACTGTAAGGACCATCTCTCAATCTATAGTAAATTATCTATAGTAAATTATCAATCTATAGTAAATATCAATCTATAGTAAATCTATAGTAATTTTGTAAATCTATAGCACTGTTATGTCAAAGTTTAAAAAACTATTGTTGTCAATTTTGTTACAAAATAATTCAAATAATTCCCCTAAAAATTGAAGCAAAGACACATCCATCGCTCCATCATAGGGCAACTGTAAGGACCATCTCTCAATCTATAGTAAATTATCTATAGTAAATTATCAATCTATAGTAGATATCAATCTATAGTAAATCTATAGTAATTTTGTAAATCTATAGCACTGTTATGTCAAAGTTTAAAAAACTATTGTTGTCAATTTTGTTACAAAATAATTCAAATAATTCCCCTAAAAATTGAAGCAAAGACACATCCATCGCTCCATCATAGGGCAACTGTAAGGACCATCTCTCAATCTATAGTAAATTATCTATAGTAAATTATCAATCTATAGTAAATATCAATCTATAGTAAATCTATAGTAATTTTGTAAATCTATAGCATATTCATGTCAAAGTTTAAAAAAATATTATTGTCATTTTTGTTACAAATAATTCCAAAAAAGTAATTTGCCAAATCATCATTGTTGTAAGTCTTAAAATTTGAAACTTTCAATAGTTAAAAACAAATTATAACTTCTTAGCTGTCACGCCCAAAGGCTAAATCTGTCATTTTCACACTTCCGAAAAAATTGTCAAAAAGCTTTTGTTTTGCAAATTTTAAAAGAAAGAATCATCAGTGCAATTAAGAGCAGGAAAAACTGATTATTCAAGATAATTATCACGATGCCTCATACCTACCAAGACGAATGTTCCATATTATTTATATCTAAGCAACACCTACTTTTCAAAATTTCCAAAATCCAGTCTCTTCTCCCGACCTTTTTACCAAATATTTTCAGGTGTCAATCCCTCAATTCCGTACACTTCCCTAAAAATGATTCAAAAACTCGTCCATCTCTCCACACATAGGCAACTGTAAGGACCATCCCTCAATCTACCGTACCTTTTTTTTTGCAAATTGATAGCGCTTTTTATGCTAAAGTTTAAAAAATACTAGTGTCAATTTTGATATGAATAATTCCAAAAAAGACATTATGCCAAATCATCATTGTCGTAAATTTAAAAATATGAATCATTCGATAGTTAAAATAAAATTATAAACTAGCAGCTGTCACACCCAAAGGCCGCATCTGAAATTTTCAGACTTCGAGAAAGTTTTCAAAAAGCGTTCGTAAAGCTGTTTTGAAAGAGAGAAGCGGCAATGCAATTCAAAGCTGGAAGAAGAGGGTGTAGTTAAAGCAATAATGCTATCCGCTTTTTGGCGTTTTCCTGAGGCATTGAAATGTCAGACTTGACCTTTAGGCTATTAAATGAAAAAACAATTTTTTTTTACCTGAAAGTAAGGAGCGACATTAAAACTTAAAAGGAACAGAAATTAATCCGTATATGAAAGGCACTTTTCCCTCCTCAACGCCCCGCTCTTTACGCTAAGGATTGACTCTTTCTCTCAACTCTACATTTTAAAATAGCAAAAAACATTAGCGTAAAGAGCGGGGCGTTGAGGAGGGAACAGCCCCTTTCATATATTGGTTAATTTCTCTTCGTTTTAAGTTTTAATGTCACTCCTTACTTTCAGTTAAAAAGGCTTGTTTTTTTATGTAATTTCTGAACGTTTCTGAATTAATGCATGTTTGATTTTGGCTCTCCGCATATGAATAATTGGAACGAAATTTATATATTAATTTATTTTTTGGCTAGATGGCTCACTCATAGTTTTGATCGGACGATTGTGAGAAAAAACGGACCGGGGGAGTAGGCCTAGTTACCGCCGAATTTTTTGGTTACTTAAAAAGGCAACTAGAACTTTTAATTTTTTACAAACGTTTTTATTAGTAAAAATATACATAACTCACGAATTAACTTACGTAACGAAATTCTATATTCGTATGTTTTTATTACGTATATGAGGGGGTTCGGCCCCTCGTCAATACCTCGCTCTTTACATTAAAGCTTAAATTGTGTTGCAATTCCTTAAGAATGACCCCTGAATCACAAAGGCCGCAGAATAAATAGTTGAAATTTATAAAATTACTTTGGCGTAAAGAGCGAGGTATTAGGAGGAGGTGAACCCCTAATATGCGTAATAATTTCTGTTCGTTTTAAGTTCCAATGCTGCTCCTTACTTCCAATTGAAAAGAACTTTTTCATATTTATTTTTTCATTGTTTTTAAAAAATTGCAAAAAAATCCTGCTCCCCATTCATGAAAGTTCTCTTCCCCCATGACAAACTCCTCCGTGGAAAGTTCTCCCCGCATAACCCCCTTCCCCCCAATCAAAAAAATCTTCCTGAAAACGTCTGTACATTTCCCATTAACCATTACTATATGTATACACTGGTCAAAGTTTGTAACTTGTAGCCCCTCCCACGGGGACTTTGGGGGAGTAAGTTGTCCTTAAAGACATAGTTATTAGGTTTTTTCGACTATGCTGAATAAAATGGCGGGCCTAGGTGCCCTCCAATGTTTTCAGTCACTTAAAAAGGGCATTAGAACTTTTAATTTCCGTTAGAATGAGCCCTCTTGCGACATTCTAGGACCGCTGGGTCGATACGATTACCCCTGGAAAAAAAAAAAAACAAATAAAGACACATCCATGATCTGTCTTCTGGTAAAAATATAAAATTCCACATATATGGGAGCTTGAAACTTCTACATGAGGGTTCTCTGATACGCTGAATCCGATGTTATAATTTTTGTTAAGATTCTATGACTTTTAGGTGGTGTTTCCCCCTATTTTCTAAAATAAGTCAAATTTTCTCAGGCTCGTAACTTTTGATGGGTAAGACTAAACTTGATGAAACTTATATATTTAAAATCAGCATTAAAACGTGATTCCTTTGATGTAACTGCTGATATCGAAATTCCGTTTTTTAAAGTTTCGGTTACTACTTAGCCGGGTCGCTCCTTACTACAGTTCCTTACCACGAACTGTTTCATATAGCGATGATCCACAACCGTTAGAATTTAAATATAATTTGCAAGGAAGATCTGTTTCAATTTTAAAGAGTCCTTTCGAAGTAATAATAACCCAATTTCCTTGAGAAGAAAGCAACCATCCAGCTGCCTATGTGGCCAAAGAAGAAAGCAACAGCTTAGAATAGACCAAGCTATTTTTCCATCATAAACAACAAGTAGAACAGTAGGGAAATTTCTTTTCAAGAAAATACAATGCGAACTTCAAATGAATATTTCGACCCTTTATCCAAGGGATGTCCTCGGCAAAACAAATATAAACAGAAAATATAAAAGCAACTTACATTAAAGAACGATCCTTAAAACTAAAATCTTTTCAAAACTGTACTAGCATCATTATTTCAGGGAAGTTCCCTGAAGTAATATGCTAGGACTGATTTGAAAAGATTTCAGTTTAATGTATTCGAAGTTGAGTTTATTTTATATTTTCTTTTTACATTTGTTTTGCTGAGAACAGCCATTGGCTAAAGGGTCGAAATATTCATTTGAAGTTCGCATTGTATTTTCTTGCAAAAAAAAATTCCCTATTGTTATACTTGTTTTTTGTAACAGCTTAATATCATGGAAACACCCAATTTTCACCTCTTGGTTCCCCCGAAAATCACTATTTTGCAGCCTGTTGGTTTAAATTGTGTGACTCTGTTTTTTTTGTTGTTTTTTTAAGTATGTCTTCTTATATTGTTCTTGTAGATTTTCTATTATAATTTTCATCTTTTCGAAGTAAAGACAGCTGAACAGACGTCTTGGCTAAAATATTTATACTGGATTGGGGCGTTAATTGGCTGAAAGTGTTTCCTTATTTAGGTGATTATATTATGTTAGGAAAGTTATACCAACATTTTTCTTACATTATATCTAGTCACTGTGACCTTGAGTTTATTATAACAAAACAACATCATTATTGAGTCATACCCAACGCAAGAATTGGATTATTTGACCAAATGCATTCAAATACTGCCGAAATTATAGTTTAGCCTTTCTCACTGTTTTTATTCTAGGAATTGGAAAAAAAATATGGTTAGATTAAACAGGCCAATAAGACAGGTCCATTTTGTTCATTTTGAAAACAAACCAATACGGTCTATTTTGAAAACAAAGGCCCATTCAACAGGTCCTTTTTGAAAACAATTCGATACGAAAAAGTTTTCAAACATTGAATACCGACCATTTTTTTTCTGAAAGCTATTTTCATGAAAATAAAATGTAGATAATTAGACCTACGCTTCAATAGTGCAATAAAGAAAGGCGAAAAAATTTATGCTACAATTTTCAATTTCTATGTCAAGCAAAAAGAAAAAAGAAAAAACGAAATAAAACAAACTATAATTATTTCTCCGTCTGCATGATTATCTTCGAATTACTCAAACTCTTATTGCTCAATTAAATAAAAAAAACAAGTTTTTTAACTGAAAGTAAGGAGCGACATTAAAACTTAAAACGACCAGAAATTACTTCGTATATGAAAGAGGCTGCTTCCTCATCAACGCCCCGCTCTTTACGCTAAAGTTTGACTCTTTCTCTCAATTCTTCTTTTTAAAACAGTAAAAAACTTTAGCGTAAAGAGCGGGGCGTTGATGAGGAAACAGCCTCTTTCATATACGAAGTAATTTCTGGTCGTTTTGAGTTTTAATGTCGCTCCTTACTTTCCGTTAAAAAACTTGTTTTTTTTATTTAATTTCTGAACATTTTTGAATCAATGCATGTTTTGATTTTGGCTCTCCGCAGAGGAATAATTAAAACAAAATTTGCATTTTTTTTTTTTGGCTAAATGGCTTTCTCATAATTTCGATCAAATGATTTTGAGAAAAAAGAGCGGGGGAGGAAGCCTAGTTGCCCTCCGATTTTTTGATTAATTAAAAAGGCAACTAGAATTTTTAATTTTTTACGAATATTTTTATTAGTAAAAGATTTACGTAACTTATAAATTAGCTTACGTAAAGAACTTTTGTATTCTCATATTTTTATAACATATATGAGGGGGCTCGCCCCCTTGTCAGATCCTCGCTCTTTACACTAAAGCTTAAATTTTGTCCCAATTCATTAAGAATGACCCCAGAATCACAAAAGCCGTAGAATAAATAGTTGAAATTACTAAAAATACTTAGCGTAAAGAGCGAGGTATTAGGAGGAGGTGAGCCCCTCAAATGGGTAATAATTTCTGTTTGTTTTAAGTTTTAATGCTGCTCCTTACTTCCAGCTGAAAGAACTTTTTCATATTTATTTTTTCATTGTTTTTTTTTTAAATAATGCTAGTAAATCCTGCGCTCCCTTCATGGAGATTTTCTTCCCCCATGACAAATTATCGATGGAAAGTTCCCCCAGCATATCCCCCTCTTCTCAACCCCTCCCCCAACCAAAAACATCCTCCTGAAAACGCCTTTACACTTTCCAATAACCATTGCTATATGTAAGCACTGGTCAAAGTTTGTAACTTGTTGCCCCTCCCACGGGGACTGTGGGGGAGTAAGTCGTCCCCAAAGACATAGTTATAAGGTTCTTCGACTACGCTGAATAAAATGGCTATCTCAGAATTTTGATCCGTTGACTTTAGGAAAATAATTAGCGTGGGAGGGGGCCTAGGTGCCCTCCAATTTTTTTGGTCACTTAAAAAGGGCACTAGAACTTTTCATTTCCGTTAGAATGAGCCCTCTTGCAACATTCTAGGACAACTTGGTCGATACGATCACCCCTGGAAAAAAAACAAAAAAAAAAACAAAAAAAAAACAAGAAAACAAAAAAACAAATAAACACGCATCCGTGATCTGCCTTCTGGCAAAAAATACAAAATTCCACATTTTTGTAGATAGGAGCTTGAAACTTCTACAGTAGGGTACTCTGATACGCTGAATCTGATGGTGTGATTTTCGTCAAGATTCTATGACTTCTAGGGGGCGTTTCCCCCTATTTTCTAAAATAACGCAAATTTTCTCAGGCTCGTAACTTTTGATGGGTAAGACTAAACTTGATGAAACTTATATATTCAAAATCAGCATTAAAATGCGATTCTTTTGATGTAGGTATTGGTATCAAAATTCCATTTTTTAGAGTTTTGGTTACTATTGAGCCGGGTCGCTCCTTACTACAGTTCGTTACCACGAACTGTTTGATTCTAAGAAGTCCTAATATACTATAATAAACTAATATAAAAACTATTTACTCCTATAACAGCTTTCCTTTATACTATGCAGCTCTACAAAAGAGGCTTATATTCTTAGATCCTTTAGTAATCATACTATTATAATACCTAAGAGTTTTAGGGCAGTATCACTATTTCATCAGTGTTGCCACTGATAACCGTAAATTATACATACAAAAATAATTAGTTAAATCAGACAATATTTTTTACTCGTAAGCATTCAAATATTAAAAATCTGTTCATTCCTAAAGACAACTACGAGTTCAAATTAAAGCTGCAACTTTTTAGGTTGTTTGGTCCCATTTGCTTTTAGCTAATTTTTGGCTGATTTTTCATCCACATTTTGTTTTGTTTTTTAATGTGGCACTCACTAACACCAAAAAATACAGAACAGCTTATGGATGTTCCAGAAGTAACTGAATTCCGGACTTACCGGTTTTTAAGGTTATATCTAACTTTTTTAAGATATGTGTAACTTTAAAAAAATCATCCCTTTTCAAGAAGAATATAAAATATCCGCATACAATTAGATCAAACAGGAAAAAACGAGTCTTTGTTTTCAGTATGGGCGTTTTTTCTGCTGTCCATCTTGCGGGATATGATTGTATGTGGCGAAATTCTGCTCCATACCGGAAGCTAAGCAAAGGTCCAGACAGAATAATAAGCCCTTTTTGTTATCTAAACTCTCTAAGTCCTGAAATTTCAACAGATATATTTACTGCTCAACGCCCAGAAAGGTCTACTCTTCTTCACAAGAATCCTACCAAAAGGCTCACACAAAACGAAAATAATTTGTTTCTCGCCTCTCTGCCAAAACAGGTAAATGATTCTTTTCAAACAGAATCATCTACGAGTCAAGAAACAATCATAAAAAGAGAACAACACAAAGGTGACATAAAAAAAAAATAAAATCCTGGCTAAAATTCTTGCTGAACAACAATTTTGGTGAAACTGAAAAGGCGTTTTTCGCCGTCCCTCTTATGAGTTCATATTGTAAGTGGCAGAGTTTTCCTGTATCATGAAAACCGCTTTTGCTGATGAACAGTTTCAATGAAACTGAAAATCCCTGAACAGGCAATTAGGATGAAAAAGTAAGCAAAAATTTCAAACTGTCATGCGCATAAATTCCACTTCGGAATTGTTTCCACTTCTGAAACTGCTTAATTCTTCATAAGATAAAGCTCCTAAACTGTATACGATCAATTTGATTGTTTCATCTGTATTAAGGTATATTCTTAATAGTTACTTCTGAAGTAGGCAAAGTGCCAAGTAATCTCTACTAAGGTGATTAAAGCAACGAAATAAAAGGTTGAATAGCAACAGCAATTGAATGAATTTTTTGGCTTTTTTCATTATTAAAAAAAACAATTTTCCACCACTCACGTGGCTTTCAATAAAAATTGAACGTGAATTTTCGTCAACATAATCCATCATTAGCTTTTACTTTTGTGAGTCAATTTGACCACCAATTCTTGAACAAAAAGTTTTTATTGGACTGTCGAATCCCTTTGTCGAGGGAAAAATTAATTAATAAAAGACATGGAATTGGCTTGTTGACCGCCAATCTTGATTCAAAGTATTTGCTTCAAAGGCTCCTTCCACACATGAGGAGGTGTTTAAATACAAATTAATGATATTGCAGACACATATGTCCAGACGCTGTTAAGAGTAAATGGAAAAGCGTCTTGCAGTCATCAACCACAAAAACCTCATTATTTTAAACGACGAGACATGACCAGAAAAAGGTGACTTAATAAAAATTATTCAGCTTGGGCTTATTTTACTAAGCCCATTTTACTTTCAAGACCTTACCCCAAAAGAGTACCACTGTTTCTGTTCTTTTATAAAAACATTTTGACTGGAAAAATTTTCAGTCCCGAAGAGCAAGTCCGACAGACTCTCGAAATTTCTTCAAGTCTGAACCAATTCGAACTAACCCACTGAACCAGTCCGAATCTAAACCGATTCAATTTTGACGGGAAATAATTAACAAACTGCACGAGTAACGGTAGGAGGTCACATACAATAGTCACAAATACACAATAAGTGACACTATAATTGACACAACTACCAATAGAGCGGAACAACTACTTTGTTCAATAGGGTTATGAACCCTATTGAACTTAACGTGCCGAATTGAATTTATTTGATTGTGGTCTTCGATTCATACAACAAGCAACAGAGTGAAATAATCACCATGCTCAATAGGGCTATTAAACAAATATAGGTTAGTGGGATCACATAAAAATTAAGTAATGAAAGTTATGTTGTTAGCTAAAGGGATAAATACAACAGAATAGGATGGTCTCATTGGTCTTTCTAAAAATATACTTGGGCAAACGTTTATATTAACAGATTATTCAGATAGCTAAGAAACAGACTTACCCCTATTGTCAGAAGTGCAACCTGAATTCATATTATACATTCAATTGCGTCAGAAATGAACTTTGCCCCCCAATCCTATATATATCAATTCAGGGTAGGCTATATTCCAATTCAGGTTATATGTTTGCACAATAGCGGAGGGGGGTTTCCCATATTTTATTTCCACAAAAAAGAGTTTTTTGTGGTTGAATTTACTGCGATCTGATTTTTTTTTAGCCAATCAAAATTAAGAAGAATTCTTTCAGAAAAAAAAACAACTACACTTCCTTATCTATAAATTCTATAAGCAATTGTACAATAATTTAAATTCAAAAGATAGAAAACTTTGAGACTTTGCGATCTTATGTGTGACAGACATGTAATCTGATGTGTTCCGAGCGATGTGTGACAGAGAGTTAAAAGAGATAGCCTACCGTGAAAGACAACACACTCACCTTTCTTGCATTATGGTATAGAATCTTTAACACATTTGTCGCTAGATTGTAAAATAAACAAAGGCAATAAAAAAGATACCCAAAAATCAATTAAAAAGAATAATGAATATTACTTTGCACATTAACTAAATAAATTATTAACTGATTTATTTTATTAATTAAATTAATAATTTATTAATAATCAATTTATTTATCAGTAAAAAAAATAATTAATACAAACTTCAATATAAGAAAAAATAAAATAAAGTAAATTAATAAAAATAAGATAATTAATAATAAATAAAATATTAAAAATAAAAAGTAATAAAAAAAATTACCATTCCGACATCTCTGGAAATAAGATGTCTTTATCAACATTAAAGTTCTCTATGCCTTCGAATTCAGCTCCTTTGTAGGACAGGTTGCTATCCGTGTTAACTCCATTCTAGAAAGAAAGCATGTACATTTCCTAGGGTCAACACTTTAAAGCATTATCACAACTATTTAAACTATTTCTTCGACATATAAAAAAATTAATTTCAAAACAAAAATACCAACAATTTTATTAACATAAACGACTCTTAAAAGGACATAAAGTAGCATTAAAGAAAACAAAAATAATAAAAACGATGCTTTGAAAAGCAATCGATTAGATATTACTCATTGATTTATGGATCGTTAATAAATATTAAATTTTAAAAAAAGTAAGTTTTTTTTAACTGCAAGTAAGGAGCGACATTAAAACTTAAAACGAACAGAAATTGTTCCGTTTATGAAATGGGTTGTCTCCTTCTCGACGCCTTACTCTTTACGCTAAAGTTTGACTATTTCTCACAACTCTACTTTAAAAAAAAACTTTAGCGTAAAGAGCGAGGCGTTGAGGAGGGGACAACCCCTTTCATAAACGGAATAATTTCTGTTCGTTTAAAGTTTTAATGTCGCTCCTTACTTGCAGTTATTAAACTTGTTTTTTTTTTTAATTTAATTTCTGAACGTTTTTGAATTAATGTATGTTTTGATTTCGGTTCACCGCACATGAATAATTAAAACGAAGTTTGCATTTTTTTTTTTTTTTTTGGCTAAATGGGCTTTTCATAGTTTTGATCGGACGATTTTGATAAAAAAAAAGGGGTGGGGGAGGAGGCCTAGTTGCACTCCAATTTTTGGGTACTTAAAAAGGCAACTAGAACTTTTATTTTTTTACGAACGTTTTTGTTAGTAATAAATATATGTAACTTACGAACTAACTTACGTAATGGAATTCTATATTTGTATATTTTTGTTACGTAAATGAGCGGGTTCTCCCCCTCGTCAATACCTCGCTCTTTACACTAAAGCTTCAACTTGGTCCCAATTTCTTAAGAATGGCCCCTGAATCACAAACACCGTAGAAAAAATGGTTGAAATTACTAAAAGTACTTTAGCGTAAAGAGTGAGGTATTTTGGAGGAGACAAAAACCGTTATATACGTAATAATGTTTGTTCGTTTTAGTTTCTAATGCTGTTCCTTACTTCCACCAGAAAAAAACTTTTATTTATTTATTTTCTCATTGTTTTTTAAATAATGCTAGAAACTCCTTCAGAGAAATTTTCTTCCCTAATGATGAATTCCTCCACGGAACGATCCTCCCACGTAACCCCCTCCCCCGACCGCCCTTTAGCGTGAAAAAGTCCCCTGAAATCGTCTGTACACGTCCCAATAACCATTACTATATGTAAACAATGGTCAACGCTTGTAACTTGCAGCCCCTCCCCCGGGGACTCTGGGGGAGTAAGTAGTCCCAAAGCATTAAACATTAGGTTTTTTCGACTATGCTGAACAAAGTGGCTATCTCAAAATTTTGATCCAGGAACTTTGGGGAAAAAGTGAGCGTGGGAGGGGGCCTAGGTGTTCTCTAGTTTTTTTTTATCACTTAAAAGGGCACTAGAACTTTTAATTTCCGTTAGAATGAGCCCTCTCGCGACATTCTAGGACCACTGGGTCGATACGATCGCCCCTGGAAAAAAACAAACAAAGAAAAACAACAAATAAACACGCATTCATTATCTGTTTTCCGGGAAAAAAATACAAAATTTTATATTTTTGTAGATTGGAGCTTGAAACTTCTACAGTACGGTTCTCTGATACGCTGAATCTGATGATGTGATGCTCGTTAAGATTTTTTGACTTTTAGGGTGTGTTTTTCCCTATTTTTTAAAATAAGGCAAATTTTCTCAGGCTCGTAACTTTTGGTGGGTAAAACTAAACTTGATTAAATTTATATATTTAGAATCAGCGTAAAAGTGGAATTTTTTTTATGTAACTATTGGTATCAAAATTTTTCTTGGTACACTTTCATTTCAAAGAGAGTTTAATTTCTAGCTGTTTTTCAGATCATGCCAAAAATCCTCCCCCAGTGGAAAATTTTCCCCGCAAATCCCCCTCCCGGTCGAAAGTTGCTCCCGCAGAAACATCCCCCTGGAGAATTTATCCTGGAGAATATTTTTAAACTGAGTATTTCAAACACATATAAAGGGTCCATCATCAGCAGTAAAACTAAAAGACATTAATAAAAACAAAACATAAATGTGTTCAAAACATCCAGTTAAAAATTTTTATATTTGTTTCACTGTCAATTAAAAGGTTTCATCCCCATTTTGAACTGTTATATTTCCGTCATGGAAAGGCAGTGTGGTCTTCGAAGTTATGTACTTAGGTACACTTCTTTACAGACCAATGAGCCTTTGGTGAATAATAAAATATAATATTGTATCTGTATTTCATGATGAATAAATCTTATCTTATCTTAAAGATTGACGAACGGAATCTAGAAATGAATTTCAAACTGGCAGGCCTATGTGTCTGGTCACATGGCTGGCTCTCGTTACCGAGTGAAACTCAAGTCAAACTCGTTGTCGGATCGATAACCGAACCAAACTCAAAACGAGCAGGAATTGACACGAGTAAGGCTAATACTACCAATGAATTCTCGAGACCAGAACATAATTTGCACTTTACTGAAAAAAAAACGTGGACTGTCAGTTTAATATACATATTCTGATATTTATGCATTAAGGTTTAAATAATTATTTACTCATTAACGTCAAAAAGTGAAAATCTTTAAAATTTATTTTGTTTTCAGTAAAGTGCCAATTATGTCCTGGTCTTGAGAGGGCATGGGGGTTATTAGGCCTATTCATATTGATTTCCAATCGTTTTGAGTTTTAATCGGTTATTTATTATAATTTCAGTTCGTTTTGGGTTTCATTTATTTATTGATGTCGATTTGTGGCAGTTTTAAGGTTGGAAGATTATTAGACTTTATTTCTGCTTATTTTTGGTTCAATGGTGCTCTTTACTTTACTTTGGAAAACTAATTTCGTGGAATCTGTTTTTTAAATTAATATCTGTTCGTTTTTTATTGACGTAGTCTTTTTAATGGAAAAAGAAAATAATAAATTTTTTTCTATAAGAAATCATAGTTCGGCTTGCTATTTGTATGTTGGAGAAACTTTTTCAACAATTTTAATCCTAACACGAAGAGTATTGCTTAATTTACTTGTATACCTCCGCAAGTTAACCTGAAAGTAAATTTTATAGTTTTCCCAAAAAAATTCTATCTACACTCTTTGACAACCTGGATACACTTACACTCTTTTGATTCAGTTAAAATACATATTTAATACCCCAGTTGTTCTTGTGATATTGCTGAGATGTCTTATTGGCAACCAGCATAAACACAGTACCTTTTCATTTACTTTTAAAGTAACAATTAGTTTTAAAGCATAATATTTAATAATGTAAACCATTCTTGAGATATTGCTTTGTCACCGTTTCGAAAATCTACATGCTCATAGCTTGTTTTGATTTAGTTCAACATCCGCCTGAAAAGGCTTTTTCATCCCCTTTAACATACTTGGCTACAGCCTTAAGTCCTAGTTTCTCAGCTCTAAATGAGGAGCTCGCAACCGCTGGACTGGCCTGCTCATTTGTTATCACATTCAGAAGGATTTCTTCAGTTGTAGTAAAGGGGTCAGCATGACAGTGGAATACGGACACAGCCGTTTTTACAAGTATCATCTGCTTTTCGATAAATTTTGAGCTGGGTTCATGATGCACAGAATCAAAATTTGAACTTTAGTTCATATTAATAAGGTCATACAAAGCAGACGAAATTGAGGCAACATAAGGCAGGGTATTAATCGACTTTGTATAATTTTCGAGTATCAACAAGTGACGATATTGAAGTTCGTGCAATGAGACCACAAGAAGCACTCCCGTAAAATTTCCGCTACGTGCACAAGTTTAGGGCAAAGAGGGTGTCCGAGTGTGAAAAGATCTGGGTCACATCAGAGGCGATAGGGTAAGAGGAGGGAAGAGAACTTGCAAAAATACTTCGTATTGCAAAGAGTATAGCTTTTTGCGCAAATGTTCGATCAGTCGATCAGAACTTGTAAATTCTTAATGCTTGCAAGAGCAAATTAAGGCAAGGTAAATGTGAAAAGTAGAGTAGAGATATCATACTACCCCTCTACTCTTGAAATTCCTCATTAGTGGAATTGGACATGAAATTGCAACCCATGGAGAAATATTCCATCAGACAAAATGCTCAAAAAAGCTCCCCAGAACAAAAATATAGCCAATCTTTGTTTTTTTTTCTGTTTCTGCACATACACCCTTTTTGCCATTGACGCAAGGAGTTTCGAATGCTCCACCAGATATTCCTTTTCAGCGCTTGTTTCCGCTCTAGATTTCACACTCCAACCTCTTTAGCTCTTTGAAGCCTGGTAATTATTTTCTAGCGATCTTCCTTTATTGTGAGTCCTTGACTATCAGAATAAAATCAAACAAACAATATCAAATTACCGGTCAAACTTCCAGGAATTCGACTTCTATTATGAGGTTGTGCCTGCTTTGTTTCCCTTTTATGACTCTTTGCTTTTCACTGAGAGTTTACTTAAAGTTCAGTTTTCATTCATTTTTATTCCGCATAGGTTATCATATTCTTTATACTTGATTCTGTCGTTTTTTTATGGCACTTGAAGTAGTAGCAGTAATCACACAGTCAATTGAAAGCTCTAAGTCTACGATGTCCATAACCTTTACCAATTGCATTGGTAAATCGCTCATCTTCATATCCATCACTTACACTTCCTTCTTCAAGGATAGTAGAAGTAGTGATAAGAGTAACAGTTAGGGTAGGAGAGGTCACAGTACAAGCAATCGTGGTAGGTGTTGCAACTGTAGCACAGTTAGTCGTGTGATAGGCAGCGCTGGGAACGCTTTGAGATAAATTGTACCAGTTTCCCAACCAATTCAATTGAAGATTCTTGGTGGCACAACTATAACATTCTAAGTCAGTTTCCATTCCACTGATTAAATCTCGAGTTTCGAAAATTTTGAAAAATAAAACTCGACCAGGCAAATACAGCCCAAAAGTGCCGAAATGTACTAGAAATTTGGACTGTACCATACAATTTTCAAATGCAACATGTGTCAGGAATTCTAAATTGTACCAAAAACGGTACAAAATGTACCGCATTAGCAACACTGGTGATAGGACTGCTCGTAGTAAGACTAGTCATATGGCAAGATTAATATTGGTAATGGCAATAGCAGTTATGGCAGGTATCGGTAATAGCAGCAGGTATTGGCAGGTTTACTGTAACGAACAGGAGTAGGGAAAAACTACTAAAGTAGTAGCTTAACTAAGTCTATGCAATTGCCGAAAATAACTTTTGAAAGGTAAAGCTAATAAACTTTTAATAAAAAATTTAATGGCACTAAAAGATGAACTAAACGCATTCCCCATCAGGGCAATCATATTGAACCAGAGATTGTAAAATACTGGAAGGCAAAGAGGCTATAGAACAGAAATTTCAAGTTCTAGTTTCTTTTTATGTAAACAAAGAGTTTGAACAACACCGAAGTAGTAGACTCAGCCCTTTTGTGCCGCAAAATGATGATTTTGCGGCACAATGATGATTTATCATCAAAAATGATCACAATGATGATTTATCATCAAAAATGATGATCAAAATGATAGCGGTCCCTCCTGTTCTCTGCTAAGGTCTGATATATTATCTTAAAACAAAGACTAGTTCTATATTTGCTTTAAGCAGTATGATTTCATTTCAAATTATTTGAAAGGCTATCGGTAAACAGAATGCTTCTAATTACCAATTGGCCTCTCTAATATGTAGAATAGCTTTTTAATTTATTTATTTCAAATAATTTGAAGGGCAATCGGTAAATAAAATGCTTTCAATTACCAATAAGTTCCTCTCATATGCAGAATAGCTTTTTATTTAACTAATTTATTCATTTCGTTTTAAATTATTTGAAAGGCAATCAGTAAACAAGATGCTTTCAGTTACCAATTGGCCCCTCCCATATGTAGAATAGCTTTATATCCGATTATTTCATTCAAAATTTTTTGAAAGGCAATCGGTAAATAAAATGCTTTCAATCCAATTGGCTCCTCTCATATGTAGAATAACTTTTTATTTAATTAAGACACAAAAACAAGAGTGAAACACTTACTAGTGTCAACAGTAGATCAGCCTTTTGTTGCGTCAAAACTTCAGCAATCTGAAAACGAAACAAAAATCAGAAAATTGATAACTGAACCGTGAAACAAAAAGCATTCAACTGACAACTGAACATAACAATTAATATAAGAAATGGATAATATATATATATATATATATATATATATATATATATATATATATATATATATATATATATATATATATATATATATATATATATATATATATATATATATTCATTAATAATACATGACCATACACAAATATACAAAATTTATATTTACAAAATATAAAATATCATAATAAAAGTTTTTTTTTTAATTTTAGATAAATAACGGTCTAATTTTAAAATTTTAATTGTATAATCTTCAAAGCCTTAATTAAAAGCTTTAATTAAAAGTTAATTTTTTTAATTTCATAACTCCAATTAAAATAAAGGTTTATTTTAAAAGAAGATTAATATTATAATTATAAAATATCATGAAAATGTAAAATATTATATAAATACTAAAAATATATAATATAATATATAAAAAGCCACAACCTATATGTAAAAAATCTAGAGAATAATATAGGAACTGAATAAAGGGAATCAAAGATGTTTTCCCAAGCATTGGCAGCTGCTAATAATTCGTGACAATATGTTTTTGTCAGTGAATATAAATGTTGATCTGCTGAAACCTGTCACCAAAGACATTTGCAGTGAAATTTGAAAATAGAGTACCTAAAACGATCTTAGGCAGCACAATTGCGCTGCCTAAGTAAATAACAATATTGTCAAAATGTATTATTCATTTTTTTGTTATGGTTTTATATCAGGGCCCTTTGTATCGAAGGAGTTGTCGTAGAAACTTCAAAAAGGGTTCATTCCATCGTCAATTGAAGGAGCTAGTGCCTTTTTCAATAGTCAAAAGTTATTGGAGGGCAACTAACCCCCCTCCCACGCCCACCATTTCCCATACACTTCCAATCAAAATTTTGTTCAACGTAGTTGATAAGTCGGGAAATTATGTTTTTGAAGGTGACACCCCCCCCCCCCTAGAGCCCTGAGGGCAAGAGTTGTAAGTTGTGCCCAGGAGGCGTATAAGTTTTTTTTTATAAAAAGCATCGTCGTAGAAACTTCAAAAAGGACTCGTTCGATTGGAAAATGAGAGAACCACTGCCCTTTTTAATGGTCAAAAGTAGTTGGATGGCAACTAACTACCTTCCCACGCCCACTATTTCCCCAACCCATCCAATAAAAATTTTAAGACAGATATTTTGTTCAACTTTAATATGTCTAGAAACTATGTGTTTGAGGATGACAACCCCCAGACAGCCCCAGGGCAAAGCTTTTAAGTTATACCCTCGGGACATATAAGGTTTTTTATAGAAAACGTCGTCTTAGAAACTTCAAAAGGGGCTTATTCCATTTGAAATCCAGAGGGCTAATGCCCTTTTCAATAGTTGAAAGTAGTAGAAGGGAGAATGCCCCCCACGCCTATCATTTCCCCAAACACTTCGGATTAACATTGATATAGTCATTACGTTCAACGTAGTTGAAAGGTTTGGAAATTATGTCTTTGAGGATGACCCGCCCCCAACACACACACAGCCCTCAGAGCATATAATAATTTAGCATTGTCATTGAACTGCTATTATTAACTTTTGTTACAGCTTGTGATAATAGTTTATCAATAAAAAGCATTATCTATCTGCACCCTTTTTCATTCTTTTTTTTGTCATAATTGTGTAACATTTAAAGTACTAATCTTTAGAATTATAATCTTGTTACGTTACATTTTATCAAGTCTTTTTCAATCTATCAGTGTCCGTTTTAAATACTTGACTTCTATTCAATTAGTTTTTAAGATTTATATACATTTTTGTTCAGCGGTTTCGGTTTTATTTTGTTCCCTTTTACCAGACACGAGAAGCAAATTCGGCTCTTTTAGAGCTTGTGACAGTCTTCTGAAAACTTTATTTTATCTCTCTCAAAGATTACATATATACATGCATAGATATAATTTCATGTCAATTGTGAAAAAGAAAAGACCAACAATCTATTTAAAAACGGCAAATAAAGAAACCTCAGTTTGGTACCCCCTTAGAATACCAAAGAACATCACTATTCTTAGATCGTGCTACTACAAGTTTTAACTTAAAACAGAGTTTTCTTGACACTTGTGCCTTATATTAAGTGAGAATCGACAACTTTTTTTTTGTAAATTCGAGAGACGTCAAATTATGTAATAAGCAGCTGAGTCCCGGCATTACTAAAATACCGTTGTGGATAGAGTAGGTAGGGTTTTCAGTCCCTGGTGACAATGTAGCCCCTTCCTCCTCCACATTACTACCATAGTATACGTAAACAAAAACCGGTTCGATTAAGCTATATTATATAATTAACAATATACTCTGAAAAGTTATACGCTAAAAGAGTTAAGGTTATATTTATAAGCTTAAAAAAAAAAAAAAAAATCAGTCAGATAACCCAGGGACAGCTGAATTAAGAGGATTTGACTTACATCTTTGACATACCGGACCTCATTGACTTGATACTTGTGTCTGCATTCTTCAGGTGTCTCTATGTGGCCCATCCAAACTGCATAGTCTTCAGGCAACAATGGCATAAATAACGTGCTTTTCCCTGATCCTAGATGGATGGCTCCATAGAACCCAGGCTCTCTCACTCCAAAAGCCCAGTTGAAAAATGACTCCTTTAGCAAAATAATACCAATTAATCATGCAAAATCTTTTTGCTAAGTTACCAAGGACATAAAAATTAAGCATTGATTGTTTGGATTGGACATCGATTGTTTAAAATAGTTATATCAAAACTTAAAACTTATACAACTCTGTATAAAATAGAATATAAAATTTAATTTTTAACGAAAAAGACCTCAATATACAAATCCCGGTAGCAGTTGCCATATATTCAAAAGAAAGAAAAGAAGATTGGGTGAGAAACCTAAAAAAAGCTAAAACCATGCAACCATGGACAGCCTAAAAGGGTGCAGTTGTCTTTGAAAACTAATACGTTATTAGTTTCCAACTAATAATGTATTAGTTTCGCACTAACAATATTGGATTTTTGCATATCCAAAGTACTTCAAATTTATTTACTTAATTTCATTTATTTATTTTCACATTTGAACATAGCAATAGTGACATAAATGTGGCAATACCCTAAAAACCCCATATTTTTGAAACAATAAAAAGAGATATTCTAGATAATAACGATTTTTAGGCATGAACAGACCTAGGATGGGTCCAGGGGTCAAAAAACTGATTTCATTTGGATGTTCTTGGTACTCTAATATTCAATTCAATTTATTTATAACCATCTTTTACCAAAAGAGCGTGAAACGCCCTTAAGACGGAGTAATAAAAAAAAAAGAAAAAACTATAAATAAATACAAATCAAATCAACACCAATAGACAATCAAATAAATAATACAGACCAAGAATGAGATACTATCGACACAGAAGAACAAAAATCATTTAGCCTTATATCAATAACACATACAGGCGAAACTAGGCGTAGTTTATTCATTAAGTAACTATTTGTAGTCCAAGGAGGGTAACTGAGAAGGAATTTAGCATAACGAAAAAATACTTTACGAACAGATAATTTCCGAGGTTAACTAAAAAACTGCCAAACCGGACAAAGAGAAAGGAGATGAGGTACAACTAGGCTATTATAAATTTTTGGGAGATTTAATTTATCTATGTGTTTAATATTAGATACAATTGGAGCATAAGTAATTCTCAGTTTTTACTTCAAATTTTCAAGGGATGATTTCACAGTTTCTTTCATACTTTTTCCAATAGGCATTCCAAGGTAAATCAATTTTTGAGAAAGGGGGATTTGAGCACTAGCTAAAGATAAAAAAGTAGGGCCATTTGTCTCTTTAAAATTTAAAGCTACAGCAGCATTTTTTTTTCTACATTGAAAGAAAACCCAATATCTTTATATTCATTATAAAGCTGATGAAAGACGTTCTCACATCCACTAATAAGTACGACTTGAATTCAAAACGCTATCTGCAAAAGTCATTAATAACAAATTAAATCCACGGTAAATACACCTAACATTAACAGAATTTTGGACATGTAAAAAAGAATTATTAAATAAAGACGGTGAGGTAAGGCCACCTTGACGGACCCCTTTTAAAATATCAAAAAGGGATGATGCCCCTCTAACTTCGCCTTAAGGTGATGGTACATATACAGAAGGCATTTTACTATACAAAATTTAACCCTTCTTTTACATGCTTCAAGTAACACTTGGGAAAAAATGCATGGGTCGAAAACTTGAGCATAAGCAAAAGCACAAAGGATGAGATCAGCAAGAACATCCATTAAAGCAAAAAGTACATGCTCCCGGCTAATACCTTTTCTGTAACCAAAGTGGGGTGGGACATGACATTTAGAAATAATTTCATCCAAAATAGCTGACTCAAACAATTTAAAAGAGTACAAGAAACTGTTATTGATCGGAACGAAATGCACGTTATAAAACCCTTTTTGCCTTTGTTCGGGATAGGGGTTATTTGATTAACTGTAAATTGATAAGGAGCAACTCCGTTTTCAATAGACTTTTGAAAAAGTAGAAATAAATGATTAAAAAGAAAATCACTTGCATGATCACAATGTCTGGCAGCAATTCCATCAACTGCCGCGGAATTTCTTTTCTTTAGTTTTTTACAACAACTTGGCTTAAATACATCACTACATCACCTGGCTTAATTATAAATATCGAAGATTCGTGTTTTTTTTCAGAGAAGCACATAATTCTTTTTCAAAATTTTATTCAAGAGCAGGATCGGGAGAAGAAAACTTATGATTATAATAGTTTATACACTCAGGCATAGGAATATATATCAATACAATACAATACATATACTATATACATATACAATATACATATACATATACAATATACATATACACATATACTATATATAATACATATACAATACATATACTATACAAGCAGGTTGTCATAAGGACAATTATCAGTATACAAGGAATGGTCTACTAGGGTATCAAATTGAAAATTTAAGGACATATTAAGGATGATATTGAACAAGACAAAATGCAGAATATGCATGCTACTAATACTACTACTGCTAAACAATTACTACTACTATGACTGCTAATACAACAACTTCTACAACGACGACTACTAGTACTATTGAAGCAAAGGGTATGTATTAACACGAAATTTTCAGGGAACGTTGAGGAGGATAGTGAGCTAGATTGAACACACAAAGTGAATGCAGGGTATTAAAAGGTCATAACAGCTATATCTCAGGAACAGCTTAGAGCATTAAGTTAAAATTTCAGTGCATGTTAAAGGGGATATTGAGCTATTGGATCCATGGTAGCCAACACTTTCAGGAAACGTTGAGGGTATTTTAAGTTAAATCGAAACTATCGTTTGTATGCAGGTCGTCAAATGGCCGTATCAGTACTATATCAAGAATGGCTTAAAGTGTTAGGTTGAAACTTAGAGTATGCTGAGGGATATTTTTAAGCTTATAAAAATAGATTATGTGCATACTATTACCAGCATTAGTATGGCTATTACTGCTGTTAATACTATCATTATTTCAGCAACCTGTATTAATGTGGAAATTTTAGAGGCTGTTGGGCTGAATCAAAACACATTATTCGGATGTAGGCTATCAACAAGATGTATGAGAAACTTCCCAGAAACAGCTTAAAATAATGTGTTGAAACTATTAGATCATGAGGAGGGGATGTTTTACTAGACCAAAAACGCACAATGTGAATGCCATTATTGCTTACTACTAATACTACTGCTGCTCTTGCTATTACATTAGCTAGGGTAAAAGGTATAAAGGGTTTCCTATACCCTAGAATAGGGTATAAAGTAGAAAGTTTCATTACAACTGAATGCATATTTACCTGTCGAAAAACGTGTGTTATATCAGTGGCATCTATGGGTACTTCATCTCCACCTTTAAGTAAGACAACAGCTCCAACAGCTTTTTCTCCAAGGATATTCTTTAGCTTCTCACACAATCTGAAGCGGTTTTCTTCATAAAGTCGGAGGGGTATCTTGAGAGTTCGAAGTCCCAGGGAGTACATATTTCTGAAAATTAATTCAAATAAAGATAATAGCATGCCTTTACCAAAGAGAGAAAAAGCATTCCTCCCTTGAAACTAGATAAAAAAAAGTCTCTCTCCAAGAAAAATTGAAGAATGGTGTCTTAAACGACCACTCCCCCCTCTGTGTAGCCTCTTGCGGTATCAACTTGGAGGAGAGGCGTATTCCCCATAAGAAATATTCACACACCTCCCCTCAATTTTGAAAAGCCTTGTTTTGGTATTTCCACTGATTTTTTTTTTGTATTTTCACTGAAAAAAGCAGCAAAATTACCTTCTATACTTTGAAAAATATATTCTGTAACCCATTACCTTTTCTTGAATCCATGGCTCAGATAGTCACCACTCACCCTAATTTCCCTCTGATTAAAATATGTATACACCTATGCAAAGCATAAATTATACACTTTTATAAATTTCATCATGCATAATCATCATAATTTATTTGCAGCAAGGGCACCTTGGCAAGGATCCAAACACTAATGTTGAAAATTATAACCAACTTAGGCTATATGAAATAATGTGAAGCCACTTCAGAGATAAGAACTTTTAGCTGTGGTACTTGTATTCTAAATTAGTTCGAAATTTTGATGGGCATTGCACTAATTACTTCAACTTAGCGTAAAATTATAGCAGCTCATATAACTGGCTTACCAAAAAAGTGAATATACCACTTGATGCCTTTTTATGTTCTTTAGGAATATAATAATCGTTTCTACCGTAAATTCAAATTTAAGCACTTTTTAACCTAACCTAAACTAACCTTATTATAGATAATTTTAGCACTGAAAAAATGAAGTATTATTTTTTCGAAAATGATTGAAAAGATAGCGCTGAGAAAACGTGGTATTATTTTGTAGAAAACTAGCGATAACTCATACTTTAATTGAAAATTCGTGATTTTTAAGAGCTCAAAAAGTTCTTGAATTTGAATTTGCGGTAGAAGCGATTATTATATTCGTAAAGAACAAAAATAAAGGCATCAAGTAGTATGTTACTTAGTTCGTAAGTCAGATACATGAACTGTCATAATGTTTTGAAAATTCGTCATTTTTAAGAGCTCAAAAAGTGCTTAAATTTGAATTTACGATCGAAGCAATTGTTATATTTGTAAAGAGAATAAAAAAGGCATCGAGTGGTACGTTTACTTTAATGGTACGTCGGCTATATGAACTGCTATAATTTTACCCAACTGAGTAACACAGAAGAAAATAATCTGAAAATTATCATCAAATGGTTAGAATTAGAACTCTATAAATGGGATTGGTATGGGGGGGGGGAGGTAGTCTTGATTCATTTTTTTGTCTTATCTGATTGCTGTTTCATCCAGTAATTTTTCAGACCAGCAACATTTGGTGCCACTTCTATTACTATATTCTGTTACTTTCTATTATATTCTATACTAGCTGTTGGGGTGGCGCTTCGCGCCACCCCAACACCTAGTTGGTGGGGACGCTTCGCGCCCCCTCAAGCCCCCCCGCGCGCGTAAGTCGTTACGCGCCATGTTAGTTACGCACCATTGTAGTTGTGTCCCTGTGTCCCACCTGTGAATATATATATATATATATATATATATATATATATATATATATATATATATATATATATATATATATATATATATATATATATATATATATATATATATATATATATATATATATATATATATATATATATATATATATATATATATATATGTATATATATATACATATATATATATATACATATATATATATATATATATATATATATATATATATATATATATATATATATATATATATATATATATATATATATATATATATATATATATATATGTTTTTAACTCCGTAAAACTTGCGAATATACAACATTCTTCGCTGTCCCATTGCCTGTACATATAAATAGATTGTCAGGTTTACCGACATTTGAACATGCAACAAATAATTGTCCATGGGAAAAACAATCCGTATTCAGATCTATACCTCATTATTCTAATGATTGCTCTTGAGCTTTGTTGATGGTGATTGCTAATCAAACATTTCCTGTTTTTTCTTCTTCTTTTGTATTAATGCTAAAGCCAAGGTTCAAACCTGGAGCCTCTCGGACCTAGAACCTAGAACATAACGCTTTACCAACTCAGCTACTTCGGCTTGAATACATTTACCTTTTTTATTTTTTTTTTATTGTTTTAGTTTTCTTTTTCTCCTTTATTTTCAGTTTTTTCCTTTTTTTTCCTTTTTCAGTTTTTGTTTTTTTGGTTTTTTTATTAGTTTTTAGTTTTTTTTTCTTTTTGTTTTTTTTTGTAGTTTTTACCTTTTCTCAGTTTTTTTTTTCTTTTTTGTAGTTTATACCTTTTTTAGTTTTTTTTCTTCTTTTGTATTAATGCTAAAGCCAGGGTTCGAACCTGGAACCTCTCGGACCTAGAACCTGGAACAATACGCTTTACCAACTGAGCTACTTCGGCTTGAATACATTCGTTTTTGAATTGGTATATGATGAGATGAAATAATTCAGACGTCATATGCGGACAGTGACGTCAGTCAACAGACAGACAAACAACTTATTTTTATATATATATATAGATTTTTACCTTTTTTAGTTTTTTGTCTTCTTTTGTATTAATGCTAAAGCCAAGGTTCGAACCTGGAACCTTTCGGACCTAGAACCTCGAACATAACGCTTTACCAACTCAGCTACTTCGGCTTGAATACATTTACCTTTTTTTTATTTTTTTTTTATTTTAGTTTTCTTTTTCTCCTCTATTTTTCAGTTTTTTCCTTTTTTTATTTTTTTCTTTTTCAGTTTTTAGTTTTTTTATTAGTTTTTAGTTTTTTTTCTTTTTAGTTTTTTTGTAGTTTTTACCTTTATTTTTAGTTTTTTTAGGTTTTTTCTTTTTAAGTTTTTTACCTTTTTTAGTTTTTTTAAGTTTTTTTGTAGTTTTTACCTTTTTTAGTTTTTTTCTTCTTTTGTATTAATGCTAAAGCCAAGGTTCGGACCTGGAACCTCTCGGACCTAGAACCTGGAACATAACGCTTAACCAACTGAGCTACTTTGGCTTGAATACATTCGTTTTTGAATTGGTATATGATGAAATAATTCAGACGTCATATGCGGACAGTGACGTCAGTCAACAGACAGACAAACAACTTATTTATATATACATATATATATAGATTATATATTACTTTCTATTATACTCTATTACTTTCTATTACCATATATTCTTTGGTGCCACATCTATTACTATAAGTAGTTTAAAGTTAAGATATATTTGCATCCCAGGTTTTACGCCTACAGGTACTGAAGGTGTGCAAAGCATGTGTTACCATAATGTTTCATGTGTTACCATGTGCTACCGCGATGCTAGTAGTTTCAAGTTAAGATATCTTTGCATCCCAGGTTTTAAGCCTACATGGAAATAATCTGTGCAAAGCATGTGTTACCATAATTTTTCATGTGTTAACATGTGCTACCACGACGATAGTAGTTTCAAGTTAAGATATATTTGCATCCCAGGTTTTAAGCCTGCAGATACTGAAGATGTGCAAAGCATTTGTTACCATAATGTTTCACATGTTACCGTGTACTACCATGATGTTAGTAGTTTCAAGTTAAGATATCTTTGCATCCCAGGTTTTAAGCCTACATGGAAATAATCTGTGCAAAGCATGTGTTACCATAATTTTTCATGTGTTAACATGTGCTACCACGACGATAGTAGTTTCAAGTTAAGATATATTTGCATCCCAGGTTTTAAGCCTGCAGATACTGAAGATGTGCAAAGCATTTGTTACCATAATGTTTCACATGTTACCGTGTACTACCATGATGTTAGTAGTTTCAAGTTAAGATATATTTGCATCCCAGGTTTTACGCCTACAGGTACTGAAGGTGTGCAAAGCATGTGTTACCATAATGTTTCATGTGTTACCATGTGCTACCGCGATGCTAGTAGTTTCAAGTTAAGATATCTTTGCATCCCAGGTTTTAAGCCTACATGGAAATAATCTGTGCAAAGCATGTGTTACCATAATTTTTCATGTGTTAACATGTGCTACCACGACGATAGTAGTTTCAAGTTAAGATATATTTGCATCCCAGGTTTTAAGCCTGCAGATACTGAAGATGTGCAAAGCATTTGTTACCATAATGTTTCACATGTTACCATGTACTACCATGATGTTAGTAGTTTCAAGTTAAGATATCTTTGCATCCCAGGTTTTAAGCCTGCAGGTACTAAAGATATCCAAAGCGTGAGATACCAAGATGTTCCTATAATCATCCAATTTACAGTATAACAAGAATTGTTGGTAAATATTAATAGAAAATTGCCATGGTTTAAATTTGACACATTCCTTACAAGATTAAGCTTGTCAGAAACAACAATGCTTAAGCAGGGATGCCGCCAGTTGAAAAAATCAATCACTAAATTTATGAAAGAGAAATCACTAAATCAACCAAAAATTAACCAGATTTATAGAAAAATCACTAAGTTTAGCCTGCAGGTACTGAAGATGTGCAAGACATTTGTTACCATGATGTTCCTATAACCATCCGCCTTACACTAAAACAAGAATTGTTGGTAAAAATTAATAGAAAACTGCATAAATAACAATGCATAAGCAGGGTTGGCGCCAGTTGAAACAAGAGCCAAGAACTCAGATGCCACAAGCTCTAGCAAAATTATAAGAATCAATAGATTGATTTAAAAGAAAAATCGAAGGCTTAATGCCGGTCAGGATTTAAAATGAGAGCTCTGAGACACGAGGTGCTTCTAAATAACAAAATTCATTAAGATCTGATCACCCGTCGTAAGTTAAAAATGCCTTATTTTTTCTAATTTTTCCTCTCCCTTCAGCCTCCCAGATGGTCGAATCGGCGAAAACGACTTTATCAAGTCAATTTTTACAGGTCCCTGACACACCTACCAATTTTCATCGTCCTAGCACTTCCAGAAGCACGAAACTCGCCAAAGCACAGGACCCCCCTAACTCCCCCAAAGAGAGTGGATCCAGTCCGGTTACGTCAATCACATATCTACGACATTTGCTTATACTACCCACCAAGTTTCATCCCGATCTCTCCATTCTAAGCGTTTTCCAGTATTTCTGGTTTCCCCCTCCAGCCCCCCCCCCCCCCAATGTCACCAGATCTGGTTGGGATTTAAAATAAGAACTCCCAGACATGAGTTCCTTCTAAATATCAACTTTCATTAAGATCTGGTAACCCGTTCTTATGTTGAAAATACCTCAGTTTTTCTAATTTTTCCGAATTATCCCCCCCCAAACCCCCAAAGAGAGCGGATCCGTTCCAGTTATACCAATCACGTATCAAGAACTTGTGCATATTTTCCCCACTAAGTTTCATTCTGATCCCTCCACTCTAAAGTTCCAAGACTTTCCAAGATTTCCAAGATTTTAGGTTCCCCCTCCAACTCCCCCCAATGTCACCAGATCCGGTCGGAACTTCAAATAAGAGCTCTGAGACACGATATCCTTCTAAATATCAAATTTTATTAAGATCAGATAGCCTGTTCGTAAGTTAAAAATACCTCATTTTTTCTAATTTTTCCAAATTAACCGTCCCCCCACTCTCCCCTCAGATGGTCGAATCGAAAAACGACTATTTCTGATTTAATCTGGTCTGATCCCTGATACACCTGCCAAATTTCATCGTCCTAGTTTATCTGGAAGTACCTACTGGCAAAACCGGGACCAACAGACATACCTACAGATTTTGCGATTGCTATATGTCACTTGGTAAATACCAAGTGCAATATAATATAGTGAAATCAATCACTAAATTTTTGAAAGAGAAATCGCTAAATCAATCGAAAAATAACGACGACTCTTGAGAAAAATCACTAAATTAACAAGAAACTTACTAAAATTATAATTAGCTGCTTTAACAGACATCGTGCTTTTGCATTTTAAAAAAGTCGGTCTTAGCAACTTTTTAGGCTTTCATTCTTGTTTATCTATTTGATTAACTTGTTTCTTTCTCATGTTCAACACAAGGTACCGATGGGAGGGTGGTAAAACTATCCTTCCGAATTTTAAAGAAAACCTAAATGTTGGTGTTTCACTTTTTTAAGTAAATAATCTTCGATTGATTTCATAGAAAATTACCTCTACATTTTAAAAAATACCTTTGTTGTACCCTTATAAAAACAAAACAAATTTTTGCCTCACTGTCCACATTTTCCTGAATTGGTGCTCTTGGCTTATCTCCCTGATGTGTGCATGTTGGCTTGGCTAGCAGCAGTTTAACCAGAATGTTTACTTTTTTCTTTTTAGAAATTTGTGCATGTCCATTTAGAACCCTCTTTTTCCTATGCATTCAGAAACCATTATCTTTTGCCCTTGTTGAACTAGTATAATTAATGGAACACCAGAGAGGATTTTGAAAAATATAAACAAATCTGATAAGAAATCAATTATATATCTTTACCTTCGTCTCTCAGTTTTATCAGAAAAACAAACAAAGTAATTAAAAAACAAAGTATTAAAGTTACTGTCAAACAAAAATAAAAATAAGATTTTTAGTAGATTCAGGCAGAGATGTAATTCCAAAAAATATAAAAAAAAATAGCGACGAAGACCACACTGCCTTTCCATAACAAACAAATACAACGTAGAGACAATAGGGAAAATTTTTTCAAGACAATGGAAATTATTTATGTAGATATTTCGGCCCATGTCCAAGGGCCGTCTTCAGCACAATACAAGATTAAGAGAGAAACTATATATATATATATATATATATATATATATATATATATATATATATATATATATATATATATATATATATATATATATATATATATATATATATATATATATATATATATATATATATATATATATATATATATATATATATATATATATATATATATATATATATATATATATATATATATCTATATATCTATATATATATATATATATATATATATATATATATATATATATATATATATATATATATATATATATATATATATATATATATATATATATATATATATATATATATATATATATATATATATATATATATATATATATATATATATATATATATATATATATATATATATATATATATATATATATATATATATATATATATATATATATATATATATATATATATATATATATATATATATATATATATATATATATATATATATATATATATATATATATATATATATATATATATATATATATATATATATATATATATATATATATATATATATATATATATATATATATATATATATATATATATATATATATATATATATAGTTTCTCTCTTAATCTTGTATTGTGCTGAAGACGGCCCTTGGACATAGGGCCGAAATATCTACATAAATAATTTCCATTGTCTTGAAAAAATTTTCCCTATTGTCTCTACGTTGTATTTGTTTGCCAAAAAATATACAAAGTGGAGTAAATAGAATACTTTGTTTTTGTGGAAAATACTATGGTGGGAAAACCAATAGTAAAGGAAATAAACTCCAACAGCACAAAATTGGAATAATTATTCCTTAAAGTAAAGTTAAAAATCAAAAACTTAATATCATTCTAACCTAAGACATACTCTTTAAAATAAAAATAAAATACTCTTTCATTTTGCTAGAGTTTATATTAGAAGAATAATTTATATATATATATATATATATATATATATATATATATATATATATATATATATATATATATATATATATATATATATATATATATATATATATATATATATATATATATATATATATATATATATATATATATATATATATATATATATATATATATATATATATATATATATATATATATATATATGTATATATATAAATTATTTTTCTAATATAAACTCTAGTTTTTTTTCATGTTTTGTTTCAGCTAGCTTTTTTTTATACTTTTTCAACATTCATAAAGGCTTCCAAGCGTGAAGCCAAAATATTTGGACTTTTATTATTATTTTTGTGTAAAACGTCCACAATTTTTTTTTTACTTTCTTACCAAATTGTGCCCTTTATTGGAAGATTTTCATTTCAACTAAATATACAAATAATATTAGAATATTAAGGAAAGGCAATTTTTTCAACTAAGCAAAGGAAAAACAAATTGGACTAGCTCAAGTTTGTAATACGTTAACAAATAAATCTGAAAGCTGTTAATAAAAATTACTAAGGATATTGCTAAGTACACAAAAAAGCAAAACAATCATTTCAATTAATATACCTATGCAAATTTGACATTTGACAGAACTTGAGACTTTTATTATGAATCTAACCTACTTTCAAAGTTTACAACGATTAATAGCAGATAGTGTAATTACCCCAAACGTCGTCAGGTAATTACGCCCTTTGGCTAATAGGCGTGCAGTTAGTTCAAATCATTTGAACAGAATGGATTATGTTGGACATCTATATATATAAAAATAAGTTGTCTCTGTGTGTGTGTGTGTCGAGTGACGTCATGTTTGTGTGTCGACTGACGTCATGTTTGTCGACTGACGTCATTATAAGGAATGATTGCGTCATGAAGTTGCTTGTCGACTGACGTCATGTTTGTCAACTGATGAAATTACATACCGGGACACTGGGGCACAAATGACGACCGAGACACAGGGAATATAAATGACGACCGGGAACCTCAAAGAGAAATTACAGACCGGGACACCCGGACACAAATTACGACTGGGACACAGGGACACAACTACAGCAGGGACGCCGAGGGCACAGGCGGGATATATAAATGACGAACGGGACACAGGGATTATTCCAATAGAAATTACGGACCCAGACACCAGGACACAAATGACGACCGGGACACAGGGAATATAAATGACGACCGGGACACTCAAAGAGAAATTACAAACTGGGACACCGGGACACAAATGACGACCGGGACACTGGGCATATAAATGACGACCGGGACACAGGGACACATCATTAGAATAATGAGGTATAGATCTGAATACGAATTGTTTTTCCCATGGACAATTATATGTTGCATGTTCAAGAGTCAGTAAACCTGACAATCTATTTATATGCACAGACAATGGGACAGCGAAGAATGTTGAATATTCGCATGTTTTACGTAGTTAAAAACATATATATATATATATATATATATATATATATATATATATATATAGGCCTATATATATATATATATATATATATATATATATATATATATATATATATATATAATATATATATATATATATATATATATATATATATATATATATATATATATATATATATATTCACAGGTGGGACACAGGGACACAACTACAATGGCGCGTAACTAATATGGCGCGTAACGACTTACGCACGGGGGGCTTGGGGGGCGCGAAGCACTCCACCAACTAGGTGTTGGGGTGGCGCGAAGCGCCACCCCAACAGCTAGTAATGGATAATTATGGTCGGAAAAGGGCCCTTTGAGGTGGAAGCTTGGCCCCCCTGGAAAATCTTGGATGGGCATTTGCCCACCCCTGAACCCCCAAAATGGCGCCTCTGACAGATTGATAAGAAAAAATATTATTTTGCATGATTTTATCTGATTATTTCCTACTTCCTTTATATAGGAGGGGGGATTTAAAAAAAAATGCACTTTAGGCTTCAGATAATTCTTTATAAGAAATAATTAGTTAGGAAAGTTAGTTAGAATTAACTAATTCGTTAGAATTAACTAATTCGTTAGAATTAGTTAGAAAAAGTTAAAAAGAAAAGTTAGAGCAGCTGCTCCTCTTCCTCATCTGGCGCATATTCAAACGCTATGTCTGGCAGAAAATCTTACACCAGACCATCTCCAATATCACGTGGCAGTAAACTATTGATAAAGACATGATAGCAGCATGAACATCCCTTCCACCCTTTCAAGTCGATTTCCTGGCATTTTTGAAGCTGCATGGTGATGTTCAATTTTTTGCAATTGAGTGACTAATGGACCATGAGAATTTTGTTCACTGTTTTATGCTTGATATGGTTTCTATGGTGGATCTGCATTAGTCCATAATCTCACCAGAGTCTGTCACAGGAGGCTACGGTAACACAAATTGTTGAGATTGTTACAGCCAATCCTGTAAGCACCAACTTCGCAAAAAAAAAACAAAAACAACACAACTGCAAGTTGTTGATTTGAGTGTTGTCTCAAAGTGCAATGATTATGAAAAACCACTTTTGGAGATGTACCAACAGAGTTCTATGTTCAAGACTCCAATAAAGTCAGCTTCAGATCTTTTGTTAAATGATTCATCATCCTTCCAACATTGGTAAGAAAATTTAGAAAACTCATTGATTCAACTTACTGCATCCGTAAACTCACTTTGTGTCAGTGAGTTTGATCCAAAAAGTGGTACAAGTAAAGTAGCTGCAGCAAGGGCAGGATCGTTTGCAAATATCCTTCTATTTTCTAGGAACTTGTGGATTTTCCTTTCCTCAGCCTCTGCGACCGGCAAAAACAGTAGAGCCTCCAGGAAATGCTGCTATAGCAAACTGAAGTACGGGATGACACACAAAGCAAGAGCTTCCTCTTTTTCAAAAAAGTGACAGGCAAGTGAAATTGGTTTCAAGAATTTCAGACAGGCTGTTAATTGATCCAGTTTCACATCATCCAAAAGCACACTTCTGATATCCTGAATTCCCTTATTTATATCACACCTTCTATCAGTTGACATGCATGGTAAAGGTTCCCATAACTCTTCCATGAAGCGCGTGAATCGGTAGACAGATCCCCAGCAATTTTTGATAGGTAGTTCTGGGCTTATGATTTGTTGGTCTGATTTAAAAAAAAGGTCCAAAAATTAAATAAACAAAATGAGTTTTTTTCACTGAAAGGAAGGAGCAACAACAAACTAAAAATAAAGAGAAATTATTCAGTACTAGCTGTTGGGGTGGCGCTTCGCGCCACCCCAACACCTAGTTGGTGGGGGCGCTTCGCGCCCCCCCCAAGCCCCCCCGCGCGCGTAAGTCGTTACGCGCCATATTAGTTACGCACCATTGTAGTTGTGTCCCTATGTCCCACCTGTGAATCGACCATTCCCTGAGTCGCCATCGTCATTTATATATCCCCCTGTGCACCCCGGCGTCCCCTTTGTAGTTATGTCCCTGTGTTCCGGTCGTCGTCATTTATACTCCCTGTGTCCCGGTGCTTTGTTGATTGCTAATCGAACATTCCTTTTGTCCCGGTCGCTTTCTCTTTGAGTGTCGTCATTTATTTAGATTGTTTCTCCTTTATTTTTCAGTTTTTTTCCTTTTTTTAGTTTTTGTTCTTTTTTAGTTCTTTTAGTTTTTACCTTTTTTAGTTTTTTTTAGTTTTTTAGATGAAAATTTGTTTTAGTTTTTTTCCTTTTTTTCTTTTTAGTTTTTTATTGGTTTTTACCTTTTTTTTAGCTTTTTTAGTTTTTTTCGTTTTTTCTTTTTACTTTTTTTTTAGTTTTTATCTTTTTTATTTTTTTTATTTTTATTCTTAATTTTATTTGTTTTCTTTTTCTTTTCTATTTTTCAGTTTTTTCCTTTTTTTTAAGTTTTTTTTTAGTTTTTAGTTTTTTTAGTTTTTTTTTTCCTTTTTTTCTTTTTAGTTTTTTATTGGTTTTTACCTTTTTTTTTTAGCTTTTTTAGTTTTTTTCGTTTTTTCTTTTTACTTTTTTTTTAGTTTTTATCTTTTTTTATTTTATTCTTAATTTTATTCATTTATATATCCCCCTGTGCACCCCGGCGTCCCCTTTGTAGTTATGTCCCTGTGTCCCGGTCGTCGTCATTTATACTCCCTGTGTCCCGGTGCTTTGTTGATTGCTAATCGAACATTCCTTTTGTCTCGGTCGCTTTCTCTTTGAGTGTCGTCATTTATTTAGATTGTTTCTCCCTTATTTTTCAGTTTTTTTCCTTTTTTTAGTTTTTTTTCTTTTTTAGTTCTTTTAGTTTTTACCTTTTTTAGTTTTTTTAGTTTTTTAGATGAAAATTTTTTTTAGTTTTTTTCCTTTTTAGTTTTTTATTGGTTTTTACCTTTTTTTTAGCTTTTTTAGTTTTTTCGTTTTTTCTTTTTACTTTTTTTTTAGTTTTTATCTTTTTTATTTTTTTTTATTTTATTCTTAATTTTATTAGTTTTCTTTTTCTCTTCTATTTTTCAGTTTTTTCCTTTTTTAAGTTTTTTTTTAGTTTTTTTAGTTTTTTTAGTTTTTTTAGTTTTTTAGCTTTTTTATTTTTTTTATTAGTTTTTAGTTTTTTTTGTAGTTTTTGCCATTTTTTAGTTTTTTCAGTTTTTTTTTTAGTTTTTAGTTTTTTACCTTTTTTGTGGATCGTAACCTGATCCACAGATCCACAGATCCACAGACAACTTATTTTTATATATATAGATATGAGGGGCTTACCTTCTCATTAATCCCTAACTCAAAACAGCATCTGCAATAGAGAAATTATCGACTTGAATTGCATAAGCAGGTGGAGTATTTTCCAAACTTAACAGCATTTAGAGATCAAGCAAGTACTTGCTAAATTTTAAACTGTGTTGGTTCAATAGTGATCTGATTAATGTGGATAAATAAAGTTTATACAGCTACAAATAAAGTTTGTATACAATGTGGAATGAGCTAACTAGTTATTCTTTGTGTTTTTAGTTAAAACATAAGCTTGGAAGATTTAATTTTAAGGGAGTGTTTTGGTAAAAGGGGCCTTTAAGGGCAAACTTTGGAATTTGTTGGTATTTGCCTTATTTCTCCAGTTTTTAATAATGGAATGTTATATACAGCATTTTCTTGTGTGAAAAGACAATGTATTTCTTTTTTTTGAATAAATTAAACAATTAATAATTATAATACTGCACTTTCAGTGTGACATGGAGATACTTGAGAAGGTCCTATGTAGAGCAACCAAGCTCCCTTTTACCAAACAACTAATCTCCTACAAGTAACAACTAGAAAAGCTTGACCTGCCTACCCTAACATGCTGTAGGAAGAGGGATGTCATCCTTGCATTTAAGATGATGACCAATGATGCCAATAAGCCTGTTTTTGATCACAGTGAGTAAGCCAGAACATCACGAAATCCCATAAAACTGCATCAAAAGTTTAGCAGAAAGCATGAGAAGTTTAACTTATTAACCAATTGCAATGTCCCACTGTGGAATTCACTTGGCAAATCTACTGTGTCAACCAGATCAATGGAGAGTTTCAAGATTAGTGTTGATTGTGATTAGAGCAGCAAGTCATTGAAGACACAGTGGGACAAAGCAGAATCATTCAGCAGGATCTATTAGTTGCCACCCACCCCTTTTAGCCCTCAAACACACCCAGCCAGCAATACATCTAATGACACCCAGCAATGAAACCAAACTGTCTTGTATATATGTAAATAGTGATGATCAACTCATGAACTGTAAAATGAACATTAAATCAATGCTACCTGGCAACATCTATAGTTTCTTCAGCCTTAATTGCAAGAAGATGCAATTTAAGGTAATATATATTACATCATTGACATTTTAGAACAATCTAAATAGGTCAGGACTTTAAGGAAGAATTCATATTTTTCGAGGGTGGTTGCAATGAAATTTTTGTGCAATCATGACATAAAGAAGAGGCTCATGTCTGCAGTTAGAAGACAAGTGACAATGAGAATCCATATATAGAAGTCTGTTGCACTCCAAATGCTGATATATATATATATATATGACTCAATTAGACCACTAAATTGTGGGAAGGCCCCAGGTCCAGACAGTTTGCTACCAGAACAACTTATGTATGGTTCTTCAAAATGACTAGAGCATCTTACATTATTATTTCAAATGATAGTAACCCATCATTATGTCCCTTCTTTGATAGATGAAGGTAAAGTAGTTTGTATACGCAAGAAGGGCAAGGATCCTTCACAATGTTCATCATTTAGACCTTTAACACTTTGTTCTGTTATTAGTAAATTATTTGAAAAAATTTTATTTTCATATTTAACAACAAAGTATAATATGAGGGATCAACAGTTGGGTTTCTGAAGTGGTGTAGGGGTTCAAAATACACACACAATAATTCTAGAGAAATTGAAAGATAAGATTAAAAAACAATTATTTGAGTGTGGAGTTGATATTTCAAAAGCGTTTGATAGTATGTTGCATAACTATGCTTTTTTGTCACTGTTGCATAGTGGTGTGAACCCATTTATAGGCCAGTGTTTGGTGGGCTGGTATGGTAATTCATCTGTGAGAATCTTTTGGGGAGGGCAACTTTTATACCAAATTTATTTACATTGTGGAGTTAAACAAGGGTCAGTTCTTAGCCCCTTTATATTTCATAACACAATTAGATCAGCCACACAGTTCATACCCCCATATGTGATTAAAGGCATCAACATTAGCCACTTATTGTATGCTGATGATATTTTGTTGTTCTCAGATAATTTAATATCAATGTAGAATGCAATTAACACATTACACCCACATCTACAAGAGATAGGATTAGAGACTGAACCATCTAAAACAGAATTCCTAGTGGTGAATGGTAAAGGTGATATCCAGCATCATTCAATTAGGGTGGGATCACTTAATATTTTTAATAAAGATTCCATTAATTACCTTGGGTTGCCTTTTGGCCTGTCATACTGCAGCTATGTTAGACCTTCTCTTGAGTATGCACATCCTTCTTGGCATCCAAGATTGACAAAGGATCAAACAAACAGACTTGAGACAATACCACAAAGAGATATAAAAATTATCCTAGGACAAATCTACTCAACTTACAAGGATGCAATGAAACAAGTCAATTTAGACTCACTTGATAGTCATAGACACAGCTTAAAATATAGATTTGCACTAAATTGTTTGAATTCCCCAGCTCATTGTAGTCTACTACCCAACCTTGAGAGCCCCCCCAACTGAAGGACCAGTTACTAGACTTGAATAAATAAAAAAGAATTGTCCACAGTTACTGACTTGCTCAGCCTATAGTACTGAGAGATATTGCAAATCATTTGTTCCATATTTTACCTGTCATTTTAATAATATTGATGCAACTAATATTTAGTGTTTGATTAATATAATATTTGTTTAAATTTTCCTGTGAGTGCTGAGTGTGAAGTTGGAAGGTATAAATTATTTTTATCATGACATGCTACTGCTAGCTCTGGTTATTGTAGTGAATAAATAAATTCTATTCTATCTTTTGTATATAAAGAGGGCAGAAATAAATTATTATATATATATATATATATATATATATATATATATATATATATAAATAATAAAAAACAAGTTTTTTTTAACTGAAAGTAAGGAGCAACATTAAAACTTAAAACGAACAGAAAATACTCTGTGTATGAAAGGGGCTGTTCCTCCCTCAACATCCTGCTCTTTAAGCTAAAGTTTTACTCTTTCTCTCAATTTTACTTTATTAAACAGTAAATAACTTTAGTGTAAAGAGTGGGATGTTGAGGGAGGAACAGCCTCTATATATATATATATATATATATATATATATATATATATATATATATATATATATATATATATATATATATATATATATATATATATATATATATATATATATATATATATATATATATATATATATATATATATATATATATATATATATATATATATATATATATATATATATATATATATATATATATATATATTATATATATATATATATATATATATATATATATATATATATATATATATATATATATATATATATATATATATATATATATATATATATATATATATATATATATATATATATATATATATATATATATATATATATATATATATATATATATATATATATATATATATATATATATATATATATATATATATATATATATATATATATATATATATATATATATATGTATATATATATATATATATATATATATATATATATATATATATATATATATATATATATATATATGTTTTTAACTATGTAAAACTTGGGAATATACAACATTCTTCACTGTCCCATTGTCTGTGCACATAAATAGATTTTCAGGTTTACCGACTCTTGAACATGCAACATATATTTTTTAAATAGTTTTTAAACAGCTTAATTTTTTAATAATTTTTAAATGACTTAATCAAAAGGAAAATTTTTAAATAGCCTATATAATTTTTGGCAACAGGAAATTTTTCTCTGTGTGTAAACTATATTCTTTCATAATAGCTGTGCGGTGGATATCTATTAACATTTTGGTGACTATGCGCTGTTTTGAGCTCTTTAAGGGCTGAAAACAGCCCCAGAAGTAATGATTGAATCACAAAAGAGCATAAAAAAGGATATCAAATGATACATTCATTTTCACCTGTATAAATTGTGTTACAGGGTGCAAACTTGAAAGGCCTAACCTTTGGCCTTTCTAAAGATTATCATAACAAGTGTTTACCTCTTAATTCTCAGTTCTTTTTTAAATGAGTAAAAATAATTCTGACAGGGTTGCCCGAAAAGGCCGAAGAAGTCACAACTTTCTATAATAGAAAATAACAGAAAAATCACTAAAGGACAAATTAGCAGTGAAAAGCTTTAGAACACTGAATAAGTAAATACCTATCAAGTAAAGCAATTAGGATAGTAATATTTCTGTCTTGTAACTGATACCAAATTTCACTTTTTAAGAACCTAAAACTATTTTCTCATTGTCTTCATCTCATGAAATTAGCCTCAATGGGAAAAAAAATGAGCATTCACATGTAGAAATTGTTTAGTGTGATGCACTTCCTAACATTTACAGGAACGAAACATCAGACATGTCATTTCAACACATTAGTGGTCGAAGAAAATGTTACAACCAGGGATTTTTCTAGAGTTAAGCAGTGGGCGTTTATGGACGATTTGTCGCCTGAAAGTGGTTTCACCGAAAACAACAATTTTAGAATAGATATTCTGAGCTTGGGCGCTCCACAATTCAGGAGGTCAATTTTGGGTTAGTGGTATTTTCAAAGATGACGTTACTACAAGAATTATACAAAAGGGTTTTTCATTAGACTTCGTTTGCGGATGCTACGCCTTCTTTAGCACTGATTGCACCAGGGGATAACCCAAGAAGGCCACTGCCCAATGTTTCAGAAATAAATGTTACGGAATGGTTGCGATTTCCTGAACCTTTTAGCAGAGTAGGTGAGTTGCCAAAAGCCAGTGTTCTGACAAGTACTTCAAATTTGTACTGAAGTATCAAATATTAAGTACCAGGCCACAATTGTACTTAAATAGTACTTGAGTTTTAAGTACAGAACTTGTACTTAAGTAGTACTTCACGTACCACTTAAGTACAGGTCTACTAGCACCATTTCTAGCTAAGTTATATCTAGTCGAAAAATGGAAATAAAATGAAGACATATAATAAAGGCATTATGCAGTTTAAAGAAATAATTAAACACCACGAAAAACAGTAGAGCTCCGCTTCTTTGAACGTTAATTAGTTTTACACAGTAACAGTGCCACATCTATCCACTTGACAAAAGTCATGCAACAGTCTACCAAAGTAAATAATGACGGAATTCTAGGTAGTCCTAAGAATTCTTCAATGGATGTTTTCTTCCTTTTCCATTTAGTCCAAACTTTGCTGTTCTAAATCAAGAAACATTGAAAGAAGTGTCTAAGCTGACACTGATTTATCTAAGCACTCAAGTCTGAGGTCCCCTAAAAAATTCCTTCCTGGAGACAAAGTGGATCCTCCAATTGAAAAAAGTCTTTCAACAGGATTTGAAGATGGCAATACACAGTTGTACTTTCGAAAAACTTGCCGCACGTGAGGGTAATCTTTAAGAACGCAAAGATCCTTCCGTTTATCTCCTAGAAACTACAAAACCTCTATCTTCACTTTGTTAATTGCAGAGTTAAACCTCTATCTTCACTTTGTTAATTGCAGAGTTAAACTGTGATTAATCGCTCTCATCTTCTGGAAATTCTTAGAAACCACCACCTGAAAAGTGGCTGGACTTGTCGTTCTCAGGATCATTTGCTCTCATCCTTTTAGCCTTCTCAACCAACATTGTTGTAGCCACCTCTTTCCAGTTGTTTGGGAATATTTTGTTCTTAAACATAGACGTGCTGTCTTCATTCAGAGTTCATGCTGTGAGGACCTTTTTTGGATTATGCCTATTACTAAAGGATTATAGTATCTACCTGACCAACAGCTAATATTTAATTCAGTGACCAAGGGATCATAATTTGAACAAGCCCATTATTTTTCTTCTTGAGTGAAAATTTCCTTGGAAACTATGGATTTTCTTATTGATATTCTCATAATCAGTTACCTATATAATACATATAATTAAGGCTATCCGATATTTATAGATTTTCCGATAATTATTGGAAATTACGCTGCGATAAGGGTGCGAGGAGAAAAGTAAGCAGAAGAGGGGTGTGTGAGTTGTGGTACCCACCGGGCTTGCCCCTCAAATTGCGGGATAAGGTAGACAGCCTCCAAAACTTCCTTTACGATTGCTTCCCTTATCCCAGTTTTAGAATAAGTCGATATGTACCGGTCAAAACCAAACCATGGGATCTTTTTCCAGGTAGGTTCGCAGGCTACCCATTATGGCCAATTCGGATTTTGGAGTCTGTCCCCACTTCGAAAGGGCCTAAAATGTATTACGTTTTCTGCTATGGAAAGAAAAACATGATCGCAAATTAGTTACTTCTGAGTAGCTTGTCAGTTATAAAGGTAATGTAACGGAAGCTTCAGCAAAGAAAAGGAGAGGGGTAGATGCTGCATTTGATGAATTACGTGATTATCCGAATGTTTATAACAGTATCTGAAGGGTTCAAATACTGCTGCTGATTGTGCAGCAGAATTGCGAAATCTTGTTAATACTACCCGGCAGGATTTGCTCGCTACAAAGAAAACTTTTTCAGAGATAATTGAAAAGAAAATAGCCAAAGAAATGAAATCGACCGGGTCAACTCCAGTGACTAGTACTGCCAAGTTTCTGACACAGGCCATGGTTTCAGAAATACATGATGCGATCATTGTAGAATTTAGCCCAAAGTTTAACATCATTGAAAAACAGCTCAAAAGTTACTTGCATGCTATTGAGATCCTTGAGAACAGGGTAACTCAACTAAAGGCGAAAGTTGACGATTATGAGCAGGAAGCTAGGCTAAATTCTCTCTTATTTAACGGTGTGAAACAGAACCCATCGCAGTCTAAATCCAGCTATTAATCATTTCATACATGACCAAATGGGCCTGTCTAGTATCTCAAATTCCGATGTTGTGAGTGTTCATCGGTTCCGTCTGGGTTCTAGTAATTCACAAAGACTGGACAAGGTGGCTCCCATGCTCATGAAATTTCGTTCTAAGAACATTGCTAGCACCGTTTTCAAAGCGAAGAAGAATCTTGCAAATAGTTGAATTTTTGTATCTAAAAATATCAAAAAGAAAAAGTGCGAGTTACTGAATGCTGCCAGAAATAAATTTGGAAATCTTTGTGTATGGTCAGATCAGGGGAGAGTTTTTGTGTGACAGTCTAGTGTTAGTCCCATTCAGTGTATTTGGGGTATCGATGATCTTCTGTAATATCAGTGATAGTGATAATCGTTTTCATTTTCGTTCATTTTTTTCCTTTTTCTTTTTGGAGTTTACAATATCTTTTGTTTTTTCGTTATCCCTCTTCTGTATATTTCCTTACCGTCAAATGTGGCTTGTATTAAATTATGAATGGCTGTTTCAGTAAATAATGATATGCAGCAGTCCCGTTTGGACTTCTTGCAAAATTCGCCCTTTCGTATTGAAGATGTTTTGTCGTTATCGGTAGCAAATGATTTTGTGAGTCATCCATTTAAGCCGCTGCGGAGTAGCAAATATATTCGGTTAAGTGATATTGAAATGTCTCGGCATTCTGAGTCTTTGACTGTGGCTCAGTGGAATTGTCATCTGAATTCTAACTACCATGAGGTTGCCGGTCTGCTAGATCCTTATAAAAATAAGATAGAAGTATTAGGGATCTGAGAGTCGTTCGTAACTCATGACACTTTCCTCTCGTCACATTTTTTCCAGGTTATAAACTTTTATCAAAATCAAGGAGTTCAATGAGAGGAGGATGTTTGACTTTCCTGCTAGCAAATTCTTTGAATTACGTTATTCGAGATTATTTAACTCTCTGGAATGAAGGTAAGCTCGAAAGTTTATCAATAGAAATAGACCAAGAGAAAAATAGAGTTCATCATATTTTGGTTTACCGGCCACCCAGCGCAAACCCGGATGAATTGTTTGGAGAATTCGATGGATTTCTTCAAAGAATGTCAAGTACTAAACGGCAATGTATTTTTTAGGCGATTTCAGCTTTGATCTTTTAAATTTAGAAGGAGTAAACCTTGATTTTTTTTAACCTTATGCTTTCACATATCCTTCATCCCACAGTTTCAATCCCAACTAGAATAACAGATCATTCGGCAACCTTGATTGACAATATCTTCCTTTCTTTGGATGCAATTGTGGAGGGCAGTACTGAAGTTGTCTTACAACCTATGTCTGACCATCTACCAGTATTTTGCACCATTAAAAGATTTGGCTGTAAACATAAAACCACTACTAAGCTTCAATTCAGAATGAGGAAAACTGAAAATCTCAGGAAGTTTAAAGATGAAATCAGCATAGTATCATGGCAAGAAGTCATGGCAGAGAAAGAAGACCCCTGGTTTTGATAAATTTATGAGTATTTTGTCTCCTATTTATGACCAGTGCTGCTCATTAAAAACTGCAACTAAGAAGAAAAACCAACCACGAAAGCCATGGACAACGGAAGAGATACTGGAGATCATGAAGAAAAGAGACCAATTATTCTCAGATTATCTCAATAGTGAGAGTGATGACAGTTGGGAAGAGTACAGAAAGGTAAGGAATAGGGTGAATTCCGCGCGACGAGCTACAATGAGGGAGTATTTCAGAGAGAAATTAAAATCGCAGAAAGGAGACATTAGAGGAACATGGCTTACTATTAAAAGAGTCCTCGGTAATGGTAAGGATTCAGCATCAACTGACCAGTTAAGCATAGGTGAAAGAACTGTGAGTGGGAGGCAAGAGGTTAGTGAAGAGTTTTGTAAGTTTTTTTTTACCAAAATAGGATCGCAAATAAACCAAGAGGCAAAAGATCAAAGCGGACAGCTAGATATTCAAAAAGTTCAAAAAGGTGTGTTTCCTGACGAACTAAAGCGGGCAAAAGTTATACCCCTCCATAAAGGAGGCGATAAAAGAGATATTTCCAACTGGAGACCAATATCTATTCTACCGCTCTTCTCAAACATTTATGTCAGATTCGTAGTTTGGTTTTAGAAAAGGTCATTCTACAATGCATGCCGTTCATCATCTTTTAGATTGTGTAAATAGTGATTTGAAAATAATTTGATTCCTCTAACTATTTCTAATGATTTGAAGAAAGCGTTTGACACTGTGGATTTTGAAGTTCTACTGAAAAGACTGCGGAACCTTGGAATTAAAGATACAGCATTAAGTTGTTTTCGGTCTTATCTGTGTTGAACATCAATGAAGGTGATGATGAGTGATATATCTAGTGCAGCTATGCCTATAAATTGTGGTGTTCCCCAAGGATCAGTCCTTTGCCCGTTACTCTTCTTGGTATATGTGGATACTCTTCGATTTTACTTAAATGATTCAGTTTTAACCTCTTTCGCCGATGATACAGCTATCACAGTGTGTGCCTGGACTTCAAAAGAGGCTGTGCAAAAAGAGAACCACGTCCTTAGTCGGCTTCATGTTTTTACAGCTCTAAGCTCCCTTGCAGTAAATCCAAGAAAAACGAATTTTATGGTTTTTAGTAGAATTGGTGTAACTGAACTTCTTGAAAATGTGCTTTATAATGGCGTTAGAATAACATAGGTGTTTTTTGTAAATATCTCGGATTTTAAATTGATTGTAATTTGTCTTGGAAGAAGCATTGTGAAATAGTGTCGGCAAAAGCAGCTAGAGGATTGGGAGTGATGAGGAGGCTGAAAAAAGTGTTCCTGGTAGCAGTTGCCAAACTATTATACAGTGCTATTTTGCACCCTTACATCACGTATGGTTGTTCTGTTTGGTCAAGTAATTTCGTGATGAATTATCAAAGAACTCAAATAATACAAAAGAAAGCACTGCGTCTGATAGGAGAATTTCAAAACTGTCAAAAAGGGTATTTATTTTGTATTTCATATTAATTATTTTGTTTTTTACCCCCCCCCCCTCCAAAGATTTTTTTTCTAAATCTTTTGAAGAAAGAATTTAGCAGGTTCATGGTGGTTAAAATTGCGGCCACAACCACAGTCAGGACTCTTTTGTCGTAAGAGTCGCCGTTAATGGTAAATTCTTTGTTTAATTTATATGTTTCAGATGAAAATAAAAAATGTCTATGTCCATGTCTATGTCTGCATGTTGCAAGGACAAAGTCTTTGCAGCTTTGAACAGAACACCCCAGAAAGCTAAACCACCACTCAACACTATCTAGTTGTACGCAAACCAATGGAGCAATGTGCTTCAAAAACTACTTGAGCTTCATCAGTCTTTTCTGAAGGCTTTTAATTGTCGAAACATTTTTCTTTCAGAAAATTTTTATCAAATCATTTTTGGCCAAAAATTCATTTTTTCAAATCATTTATGAAACAAAACAGAATGGATATTTGTTTGGGCGAAACCACCTGAAAAACTTTGAAACATGCGTAAGATATAGCAAAACGGAATGGGTTTAGCATGAAATAGAAACAGAATGTGACTTTTGACAAAACACATTTCATTTGATAGACAAATTTAATTTCGATAATCAACCGTGAGTTTTACAAGAAAATGCAGCAAAAGATGAGTGGAATTTTTCACTTAGTAACAAGCTCCATGAAATTTCAGATTTTAACTTCGGAGGCAGAGGCTGCTTCACAAGAAGCTGTGCCTCCAGCTGAAGTACTAGGTACCTCAGATCTATTAAAAATTCCTTTTATATATCACCTCCTAGCAGATATCACGTCGCAGATAAGAGACTCCCATTCACGTATATCCATAACAGAGGCTGTTCAAAATCTAACCTGGATCACGTGATCACTTCCTCTTCCAGCTTATTATCATCGATTGTCAGGGTGGACAAAGAGAAGATTGATGACGAACACCTTGTTCTTAGCTGTAATTTGTCCTGTGAGCTCTCTGGCAAAACACTTTCAGCTTAGCCGAAGTGGTATAAGAAGTTGAACTGGGATCGTTCTAATGTCCCCCTATACCTTGCTACGTCAACTGCTTTACTGTCGACCATAAAAGTGTCATACCACCTGCTGCAAACTTCGGTTTCCTCGCCTTCAAGTGGAGTTGACCTAAATTGGTAATATTATCAAATTGTCCATTGCCTTAAATCAGCTTCCAAAGCTGCAGTTTCTGTTGATAAAGTTCGGATTGGTACTAGGAAGCCTAATTGGAACGTTCATCCTGAAGTAAAACGCGCTAAGCAAAAAGCCAAATTTTGGCTACGTATGGGGATATCATGTGACCGACCATCTTCTGGAGCTGTTTTTTCTGTGAAACAAAAGTGTAAACTTGAATATAAGGCCAGTTTGAAGAGAGCACGCTTGATTGCATGGACAGGCCCCACCGATAAGGCCACCTGGAACGAGGTTATTAATAATGAGAAACGTTCCCCATCTGCGCTATCTTGTTTCCAGCTAGCTAATTTTGTTAATCATAATAAGCGTGCGTTCAGTGTATTTAATAATTTTCTTCAGTCTTTTTCTTATAAGTTGCTTAAACCGCTATTACCATACCGTCTCTTGCAGGCTCACGTCCAGCCAGTAGCAATATCTGAAATTCGCCGAACTTTAAGAAAAATTAAACGTTCAAATAGCCTTGATGGTGACGGTCTTTCTTACCGATTTTTTGCTTAGGATTTTCCTTCTCTATTTAACCATCTACAAATATTTTTTCAGTCTTGCTTAGCATAGTCGCTTGTTCCTGATCGTTTCCTTTGTGGTCGTTTAACGTCTATACAAAAGCGAGGCAAGGACCCCACGCCATTTGTAAATTATCGTCCCATTACAGTATCGTGTTTTTTAAGTAAGTTGCTTGAACATGTATTACTACCAGAAATTGAGTCGAATTGTGATTTTACGCCTTTTCAGTTTGGTTTTCGGAAAAGTTTCGGTTGCTCCCATGCACATCATGTTTTAAGCCGACTCATGAAAGATGCCGTAAAAACTAAAATGTCTTTATACTGTCTTACTGTTGACATTTCTGGGGCTTTCGACAATATTGTGCACTCTCAGGCTCTATTTTCCCTTGCGTCTTCAGTTGTTAATCCTTCTGTACTATGTTTATTGTCTTCTTGGTATTCAAAGTCTAAAATTCAAGTTACCTAGAATGGCCAAATATCTGACCCTGTAAAAATTAATAAGGGAGTTCGGCAAGGTGCCATGTTGTCTCCTAGTATATTTAAATGTGTGCTTGCATCGTGCCTGCGTCCATTTAAAAGTTTGGTTTTTTACGGTAATATTGGTTTTTCTTCTGTTGCATATGCAGACGACGTTCTTCTTGTTGCCCGGACTCACCGTGGATTGCTTTCCAATTTACTATTTTAACTAATGAATTATCTAAGATTGGACTGTCAGTTAATGCATCTAAATGCGATTTTATTTGTTTAGTAACCCTTATGCGGTCGCTCCATTCGTTGCTGGGACTACAGTTTTGCCATGTTCTTCTTTAGTTAGTTGGTCTGTGTTTCGGCCCAACACTTTCCTCTACCTGTTCATCCCTAGTGGATCAAGCCGTGAAAAACCTACGCGTCGCTTACAGAAAAATATCCCCTAACAAAAGCCGTTACAACCGCAACGGTTTGTGCATAATTTATAATGCTTATTGCGCCCCTGTGCTTTTGTTTTTATCGGGCATGGCTCATCTGTTTCGTAAGAAATATCGCCATACTTTACGTGCGGTTTATTTCAAATGTTACAAATTTCTACTCCAGCTTCCTAGATGGCACCGAAACAGAAAAATAATTGCTCGATTTGGTTTAATAGATGTGCCTTCTCGGATTCGGTCTTCCAGTGATGACTTATGTAAAAAGACTATCAACTTAATTCACGTTTACGACCATCGGCAGCCTTTTTTCCATATTGATACTGGTTAATTAGTCCATGTTGTCTTTGGTTAGTTTAATTTTTTTCTCGCTGTTTATCGTTTTTGTTTTTGTTTATTTATAATACTCCGTACTTTTTTTTTATACTTTGACGGGTAATAAAGTTCATTCATTCATTCATTCATATATATATATATATATATATATATATATATATATATATATATATATATATATATATATATATATATATATATATATATATCTATATATATAAAAATAAGTTGTCTGTCTGTGGATCTGTGGATCAGGTGACGTCATGTTTCTGTGTCGGCTGACGTCATGAAATTAGTTGTCGTCATTTTTGTTATGACGATGCTTAGTATATTGTAAAACACATTAATTTGGTTAATAATATACCATTTAAAACACCAAAATGAACATGCTTGAGTAGTCAATCGGTGAGAGAGGGTGTCAGAACGGAGAATGAAGGTCCCAGGTTCAAATCCTGGTTAGGCTAAAAAAGGTAAAAAACTAAAAACTAAAAAAAAAACTGAAAAAACTAAAAAAAGGCAAAAACTACAAAAAAAAAACTAAAAACTAATAAAAAAAATAAAAAAGCCGAAAAACTAAAAAAACTAAAGAAACTAAAAAAAGGAAAAAAACTTAAAAAACTAAAAACTAAAAAAAAACTAAAAAAAGGAAAAAACTGAAAAATAGAAGAGAAAAAGAAAACTAATAAAATTAAGAATAAAAATAAAAAAAACTAAAAAAAAAGTAAAAAGAAAAAACGAAAAAAAACTAAAAAGCTAAAAAAAAGGTAAAAACCAATAAAAAACTAAAAAGAAAAAAAGGTAAAAAACTAAAAAAAAATTTTCATCTAAAAAACTAAAAAAAACTAAAAAAGGTAAAAACTAAAAGAACTAAAAAAGAAAAAAAACTAAAAAAAGGAAAAAAACTGAAAAATAAAGGAGAAAAAGATAACTAAAAAAATATAAATAAAAATAAAAAAACTAAAAAGATAAAAACTTCAAAAAAAAACTAAAAAGAAAAAAGAAAAAAACTAAAAAACCTAAAAAAAGGTCAAAACCAATAAAAAAAAACTAAAAGGAAAAAAAGGGAAAAAATTAAAAATTTATTTCATCATATACCAATTCAAAAAAGAATGTATACCGGGATGACGACCGGGACACAGGGAATATAAATGACACAACTACAACGGGGACGCCGGGGGCACATGGGGATATAAATGACGACCGGGACACCAGGACACAAGGAATATAAATGACGCCCGGGACGCTCAAAGAGAAATCACAGACTGGGACACCGGGACACAAATGACGACCGGGACACAGGGAATATAAATGACGACCGGGACACAGGGACATAACTACAAAGGGGACGCCGGGGTGCACAGGGGGATATATAAATGACGATGGCGACTCAGGGAATGGTCGATTAGCAATCACCATCAACAAAGCTCAAGGGCAATCATTAGAATCATGAGGTATAGATCTGAATACGGATTGTTTTCCCATGGACCATTATATGTTGCATGTTCAAGAGTCGGTAAACCTGACAATATATTTATATGCACAGACAATGGGACAGCAAAGAATGTTGTATATTCGCAAGTTATACAACTTAGGTAGGGGCGCGAAGCGCCCCCACCAACTAAAAATGACGTATTTTTAACTTACGAAGGAGTGATCGGATCTTCATGAAACTTCATATTTAGAAGGACCTCGTAACTCAAATCTCTTATTTTAAATCTCAACCGGATCAAGCATAATTGAGGGGGGCGGTTGAGGGGACCGGAAGTCTTACAAAATACTTAAAGCGGCAAGATCAGGATGAAACTGGATGGGAAGAATAGAAACCTGTCTAAGATACGTGACTGAAACCGGACCGGATCTGCTCTCTTTGGTGGAGTTGGGGGGGGGGGGTAATTTTGAAAATTGAGGTATTTGTAACTTACGAAAGGGTGACCAGATCTTAATGAAATTTGATATTTAGAAGGATCTTTTGCTTTAAAGCTCTAATTTTAAATTCCGACCAGATCCTATGACATTGGGGGGAGTTGGAGGGGGACACCGGAACTCTTGGAAAACGTGAAAATTGGGGTATTTTTATCTTACGAATTGGTGATCGGATCTTAATGAAAATTGATATTTAGAAGGAATTCATGTCTCAGAGCTCTTATTTCAAATCCCGACCAGATTTTTTGACATTGAGGGGAGTTGGAGGGAAAAATCTTGGAAAACACTGGGAGTGGAGGAATCGGGATAAAGCTTGGTGGTTAGAATAAGCAAATATCCTTGATACGTGATTTACAGAACCGTAATGGATCTGCTCTTTTTGGGGAGTTGGGCGGAGGGGTTCAGTGATTTGGTGAGTTTGGTGCTTTTGGACGTGCTAGGACGATGAAAATTGGTATGTGTGTCAGGGAGCTGCACAATTTGGCTTGATAAAGTCGTTTTCCCAGATTTGACCATCTTGGGGGCTAAAGGGAGAGGACAAATTAGAAAAATTAGGTATTTATAACTTACGATTGGGTGATCGGATCTTAATGAATTTTGATATTAAGAAGGACATCGTGACTACGAGCTCTTATTTTATATCCTGACCGGCATTAAGCCTCTTATTTTCTTTTTTAAATCAATCTATTGATTCATAGAATTTTGTTAGAGCTCATACCATATTATCTCTTGGCTCTTCTTGCCTCGTCAATAGTGCCATATGAACTCTTAACTCTTGTTAATACAAGGTACGAACGAGTTTTTGTGTGAAATTAAATAAAAAAAACTAGTTTTTTAAACTGAAAGTAAGGAGCGACATTAAAACTTAAACGAACAGAAATTACTCCGTATATGAAATTGGTTGTCCCCTCCGCAATCCCTCGCTCTTTACGCTAAAGTTTGACTCTTTGCCACAATTCTGCTCTTTATAACAATTAAAAGCTTTAGCGTAAAGAGCGAGGGATTGCGGAGGGGACAACCCATTTCATATACGGAGTAATTTCTGTTCGTTTTAAGTTTTAATGTCGCTCCTTACTTTCAGTTTAAAAAACTAGTTTTTTTTATTTAATTTCTGAACGCTTTTGAATTAATGCATTTTTGATTTTGATTCTCCGCACATAAATTATTAAAATGAAATTTCACATTAATTCTTTTTTTGGCTAAATGGCTTTCTCTTAGTTTTGATCAGATGATTTTGAGAAATAAGGGGTGGGGAAGGAGGCCTAGTTGCCCTTCAATTTTTTGGTTATTTAAAAAGGCAACTAGAACTTCTAATTTTTAACGAACGTTTTTATTCGTAAAAAATATACGTAACTTAAGAATTAACTTACGTAACAAACTTTTATATTCTTATATTTTTTATTATCTATATGAAGGGGTTTGTCCCCTCGTTCATACCTCGCTCTTTACACTAAATCGTAAGTTTTGTCCCAATTCTTTAAGAATGAACCCTGAATCAGAAAGGCCGTAGAATAAATAGTTGAAATTACTAAAAATACTTTAGCATAAAGAGCAAGGTATTTATCTCCTCCTAAATACCTCGCTCTTTATGCTAATGTATTTTGAGAACCCCTCATATGCGTCATAATCTCTGTTCGTTTTAAGTTTTAATGCTACTCCTTACTTTCAGTTGAAAAAACTTTTTCATGTTTATTTTTCATTGTTTTTTTTTATATTAATGCTAGAAAATCCGGCGCCCTTTTCATTGAATTTCTCTTCCCCCATGCCATATTCCTCCAAGGTAAGATCCTCCCACATAGCCCCCTCTCCTCAACCCCACCCCCAAACCAAAAAATCCCCCTGAAAACGTCTGTACACTCTCAATAACCATTACTGTATGTAAACACTGGACAAAGTTTGTAACTTGGAGCCCCTCCCCCAGGGACTGTGGGGAGTGAGTCATTCCAAAGACATAGTTGTTATGGTTTTCGATTATGCGAAACAAAATGGCTATCTCAAAATTTTGATCCGTTGACTTTGGAAAAAAATGAGCGTGAGAGGGGGCCTAGGTGCCCTCCAATTTTTTTGGTCACTTAAAAGGGCACTAGAACTTTTCATTTCCGTTAGAATAAGCCCTCTTACGAGATTCTAGGACCACTCACGATGACCCCTGGGGAAAAAAAAACAAAAAAAAAACAACAAACAAATAAACATGCACCCGTGATCTGTCTTCTGGCAAAAAATACCAAATTTCACATTTTGTAGATAGGAGCTTGAAATTTTTGCTTTAGGGTTCTATGATGCGCTGAATGCAATAGTGTGATTTTCGTTAAGATTCTTTGACTTTTAGGGGGTGTTTCCCCCTATTTTCCAAAATAAGGCAAATTTTCTCAGGCTCGTAACTTTTGATGACAAAGATTAAATTTGATGAAACTTATATGTTTAGAATCAGCATGAAAATTCTATTCTTTCGATGTATCCTTTAGCATCAAAATTCCGTTTTTTAGGGTTTCGTTTACTATTGAGCCGGGTCACTCCTTACTACAGTTCGTTACCACGAACTGTTTGATAGCTCAGGACATATACATTTTGTATATTCCAGGTGAAGATTTCATCATCATACGTATTTAGTTCATATTGCATACTAACTAACTGACAAATTTTAACTTATTTGAAACTGAAATGATCTACATATTAATGTGTTAATATGCAGTATAATGATTATTAAAATATGAGTGATTTTAATTTTAAACTATAATTAGTTGTCTTGGCTTTACTTTTGTCAAACAGCTTATGAAAAATATGAGTAGTAAGACTATTCGAAATCTTTCTGCAGCTTGGAAGGGTTTGAACCAGTTCAGTTCTTGCTGGGGTTATGTAGCCCTAGTCTAAATATATTAAAAAGGGTTCTTGGATCATTTTCCTGGAATAAAATTTTAGATTTTCTATAGTTTATTTAGTTATTTTTTATTGGGTGTCGTGGGTCATCTATAGCCAATGTCGTCCTAGAATACATTAATTTAGGCTTTTATATGGAAGTGACGAGCGAAGTTGAAACAAAATAAGATATGGCTTTTCAGTTTATGCAACAAACATATTTCCCTTAATTTATGGAAATCTTTTTGTGTAATATTTATCTAATTACCCCAGGGTTTATTTTTTGATTGTTTATAGTTTCATTTTGCTCTTTACTTACACCAGAATCACTAATTTTAAAAGCAAATATAAGCATTATGAAGAGCTAGAGAATAGGGATCGAAAGTATAATTAATTGTTAAAATATATCGAAAGATATACTGCTTTTATTTTTAACTCAGTAGACTTTAATTTTTTAGGTCGATTTTCATCACACGTGTCTGGATTATACGTACAGGGAAAACGTCACTAGTTGTCTCAAAGAATCCACCTGTGAGTGGTTTCTCAAATCTATTTGTATTGGAATCCGAAGCAAAAGGCTTGGAAAGTGAGAAAACACGTCTAAAAAGTCGCCTGCAAAGTAAAAAGCATAGAAAATTAGAAAGACACCAAAGATCACATACTGAAAAAAAGACATATAAATGTGACGTTTGTGAAAAGATCTTTTCTCAAAGAGGACATTTGAATACGCATCAAAGGGTGCATACGGGTGAGAAACCGTTTAATTGTCATGTATTTGACAAAACGTTTTCTCAAGCAGCAAGTTTGAACAGGCATCAAAGACTGCATTCTAGTGAGAAATTGTTTAAATGTCATGTATGTGACAAGATCTTTTCTGAACCAACAAAATTAAAGTTGCACCAAAGAGTGCATACGGATGAGAAACTGTTTAAGTGTGATGTATGTGAGAAGACCTTTTCTGACGAAGGAAATTTTAAGCAGCACCAAAGAGTCCATAAACGTGAAAAGCCTTTTAAATGTGATGTATGGTGCGTACCGAAAGCACATTTGGGTACGCACCAGAAAGTGCATGCATGTGAGTATCATATGCACATCATATGAGTGAGTCAATGCTCGGTAGGTGAGAAGAGTTTTTCACAAGTCTGCAGTCTGAATATACATCAAAGACTGCTTACAGGTGAAAAACCTTTTTAATGAGATCAACAAGTTTGTGGTAACAAACTGTAGTAAGGAGCGACCCGGCTCAATAGTAACCAAAACTCTAAAAAATGGAATTTTGATACCAATAGCTACATCAAAAGAATCGAATTTTAATGCTGATTTTAAATATATAAGTTTCATCAAGTATAGTCTTAACCATCAAAAGTTACGAGCCTGAGAAAATATGCCTTATTTTAGAAAATAGGGATAAATACCACCTATAAGTCATAGAATCTTAACGAAAATCACACCATCAGTTCAGCGTATCAGAGAACCCTATTGTAGAAGTTTCAAGCTCCTATCTACAAAAATGAAGAATTTTGTATTTTTTGCCAGAAGGCAGATCACGGATGTGTGTTGTTTGTTTGTTTGTTTTTTTTGTTTTTGTTTTTACAGGGGTGATCGTATCGACCCAGTAGTCCTAGAATCTTGCAAGAGGGCTCATTCTAACGGAAATGAAAAGTTCTAGTGCCCTTTTTAAGCGACCAAAAAAATTGGAGGGCACCTAGGCCCCCTCCCACGCTAATTGTTTTCCCAAAGTCAACGGATCAATATTCTGAGATAGCCATTGTATTCAGCGTAGTCGAAAAACCTTATAACTATGTCTTTGGAGACAACTTACTCCCCCACAGTCCCCATGGGAGGGGCTACAAGTTACAAACTTTGACCATTGCTTACATATAGTAATGCTTATTGGGAAGTGTACAGACGTTTTCAGGGGGATTTTTTGGTTGGGGGAGGGGTTGACAAGAGGGTGATATGTTGGGGGGAACTTTCCATTGAGGAATTTGTCATGGGGGGAAGAAAATTTCTATGAAGGAAGCGCAGGATTTTCTAGCATTATTAAAAAAAAACAATGAAAAAATAAATATGAAATTTTTTTCAACTGGAAGTAAGGAGCAGCATTAAAACTTGAAACGAACAGAAATTATTACGCATATGAGGGGCTCACCTCCTCCTGTTACCTTGCTCTTTACGCTAAAGTATTTTTAGTGATTTCAACTATTTATTCTACGGCTTTTGTGATTCAGGGGCATTCTTAATGAATTGGGACAAAATTTAATCTTTAGTGTAAAGAGCGAGGTACTGACGAGGGGGTGAACCCCTCATATATGTAATAAAAACATGAGATTGCAAAAGTTCGTTACGTAAGCTAATTTATAAGTTACGCTTATCTTTTACTAATAAAAACATTCGTAAAAAATTAAAAGTTCTAGTTGCCTTTTTAAGTAACCAAAAAATCGCAGGGCAACTAGGCTTCCTCCACCGTTTCTTTTTTTCTCAAAATCATTCGATCAAAACTATGAGAAAGCCATTTAGCCAAAAAAAAAGAAAAACTTGCAAATTTTGTGTTAATTGTTCCTTTGCGGAGAGCCAAAATCAAGACATGCATTGATTCAAAAACTTTCAGAAATTAAATAAAAAAAACAAGTTTTTTTTTAGCTGAAAGTAAGAAGCGACATTAAAACTTAAAACGAACAGAAATTACTTCGTATATGAAAGGGGCTGCTTCCTCGTCAACGCCCCGCTCTTTACGCTAAAGTTTTTTACTGTTTTAAAAAGCAGAATTGAGAGAAAGAGTCAAACTTTAGCGTAAAGAGCGGGGCGTTGATGAGGGAGCATCCCCTTTCATATACGAAGTAATTTCTGTTCGTTTTAAGTTTTAATGTCGCTCCTTACTTTCAGCTAAAAAAACTTGTTTTTTTTATTTAATTTTTATAAGAAATGTTCGTTTTATATGAACAGTTTTTATTGGCATCAAAGAGTCATCAAAAGATTTTGGGGAGATTATAATATTACAAGCTGGATCCTCATTTGTTTTATAATCTTTGTTGTAGCAAATAATTAGATTTTTTTTCAATACTTTTGTGTGTGTTTAGATTTGTTAGTAATTTTATTATCATCCTGTGAATAATAGTGATAGGAATTTGCTTGATTCTTACTTTGATACCAAGCTGATGTATATTGTAAATACTTGTGTAAATCAAGGATGTTGTATCAGCTCCGAAGAGTTCATAAAGGTGAAAAACTGCTTAAGTTAAATGTGGTTTATGCAAAAGAGTAATTTCATTTAATTCGGAATTAACATCTAACAACTTGGCTTATAGGCAAGATAGGGAATCGTGATTTAGGGAATCACGAATAGGTGAATCGTGAATAGGGAATTCCTATAGGGAATCACGATTCCATATAGGAATCGTGATTTTACTGAAAGATTTTTCTTTTATGGTAATTTCTTTTTTGCCAAGGAAGCTTTTCTTTTCATCCAATGGCCAATAAAACAAATGCCTATTTTCTGAAAAAAATCTTCTAATTGGTATGATCTAAAAAGGAATAGAAGTCTACATTGTCATAAACAGAAATTCATAATAAACAGGATTTTGAAGAAAAAAAAATTACCCGAGAAAACAAGACATAATTTTTCACATTTGTTTCATTAGTTCCACAAAAAGGTTAAAGAAATGACAAGGCTAAAGAAAGATAACCCTGGAACGATTGACAGAAACAGATTTGTTACTTGTGTATTTTTTTTTCTTTCTTTTCGTGTTTATAAACGATCCTCACAGACTTACTCCGGTTTCGATAGAAAAAATATCTGATTTTTTGGTTTCAGTATTTATCTGGTTAAAAAATTAAACAAACTAAATGTAAGTTAAATTTCAGCCACTGTCGCACAGTGGTGCTCAAGTTTGGCTATGGTATTATTTGGCCACTTTGTGTCTCTGGACCGCACAAAAAGAAAAAAAAGTGAAAAGTATTGGCCTGTCCGTAATTTATGTTCAAAAAGACCAAAAGCTTTGATTTCCAATTGCTTAGAAATTACTGCTATGTTTTGTTTTTTCCACTTTCTGAATTAGTTTAATATTTACAGGGCTCTTGATTTTGGTTAATAGTGTTTAGTGGACCACAAGTTTTCTTTGAGATGGGGGGAGGGGCGAAAATGTGATCAATTTATCTTAACTAATAGTCCTTGGCCAAGGTGACCGGAATTTTGGAAAAAAAAATGAAAGACCTGTTTGTTGTCTCAAAATGCATGCCGATGGTGTCCTGAATCGGAATTCAAAGTATATCCCAAGTTTTATTCGAGTGGCATTGGTTCAGGAACCTCAATGGCTACAATTTTGTATTTATATTGTCTGAACTTACGACAAGTTCGTGGTTTAAGGGGGTTCTTATGCACAGTAGAAGTATTAAAAGATTAAGTCCTATCCTCTTTAAAAATGGTCCAAAATGACTGTATTGATTTCTTTGATGAACGGCCTAAGATGTGACCAGTGCTGAAAAATTATTTGTTTGACTTCAGTTGGGATACAGAAAATTGAACTGATTGACACCTACAACGGTAAGTTCCTTTGCTAAGCAAACACTAAGGCGGAAAAACTTAGAACGGGGCGTAACTCCTCTCGATCCCTCAAAAATGTTCCAAAATTTAGTTTAGTAAATTACAGTCCAGTTAGTGGTTATTCTGAATCCCTTGAAGTTTTTCTGGATTTAAGAGCCCTCTTTTCCCCTATTTCAAGGAAATATTCAAAACTTGCTCATATTATTGGGACTTATTCAAATGACATTCTTCGCCATTGTGCACCAATTCTTGGTGAGCAATAATTTTAATAACTTTGCGAGATCAATTATCTTTTATATACAACCTTGGGCTATATACAGACATTTTGGAAGAAGAGACAATGTAATTAAATTCGATACGTCTCCGAGAGAATCCAATAAGGAACATTTTCAAGATCGAATGTGGTGGTTCAATTGGGTGGGGGGGATTCTGTTGTTACCAATTATAACAAGTTCCCAATTCGTTCAAAAGTGTATTCAAACAGGCTAAAGATGTAAATCCATTAAGCTCCAATTGTGTTTTGTGTAATTGGAAACAGTTTGTTGCATCCAGCCAAGCCGTATTCTAAAAATAAAGCCGTCACTATGTAAACATTTAACTAAAAAACAGCAGAACTGTGATTTGAAATAAAATTGAATTGTTCAAAAGCATAGTAATAAGTATTACTCTCAGATAAACTTCTAGAGATTGAAGAAGGACCTATTTTAGCTCTTTCAGAAAATTGAATAAAAAAAACAACAAATTTTTTCAACTGAAAGTAAGAAGTAACATTAAAACCTAAAACGAAAAGAAATTATTACGAATATTTGGGGTTTTTCCTTCTCTTCAATACCTCCCTATACCTCGAATTTTGTTCCAAATCCTTAAGAATGACCCCTAAATCACAAAGGCCGTTTAATAAGAATAAAAAGCTCTTTTGACAGCCAAGAGAATAAATCAGACCTTGAATCTTAAATAGTATTAAATAAAAAAAAAACAATTTTTTAGCTGAAAGTAAGGAGCGACATTAAAACTTAAAACGAACAGAAATTACTCTCTATATGAAATGGGTTGTCCCCTCCGCAATCCCTCGCTCTTTACGCTAAAGCTTTTAATTGTTTTAAAAAGTAGAATTGTGGCAAAGAGTCAAACTTTAGCGTAAAGAGCGAAGGATTGCGGAGGGGACAACCCATTTCATATACAGAGTAATTTCTGTTCGTTTTAAGTTTTAATGTCGCTCCTTACTTTCAGCTAAAAAAAATAGTTTTTTTTATTTAATTTCTAAACGTTTTTGAATTAATGTATGTTTGGTTTTGGCTTTCCGCACATAAATTATTAAAATGAAATTTGTATACTAATTCTTTTTTTGGCTAAATGGCTTTCTCTTAGTTTTGATCAGACGATTTTGAGAAATAAGGGGTGGAGAAGGAGGCCTAGTTGCCCTCCAATTTTTCGGTTACTTAAAAAGGCAACTAGAACTTTTAATTTTTAACGAATGTTTTTATTAGTAAAAAATATACGTAACCTAAGAATTCACTTACGTAACAAACTTTCATAATCTTAAATTTTTATTATGTATACGAGGGGGTTTGTACCCTCGTTAATACCTCGCTCTTTACACTAAATCGTAAGTTTTGTCTCAATTCTTTAAGAATGACTCCTGAATCAGAAAGGCCGTAGAATAAATAGTTGAAATTACTAAAAATACTTTAGCATAAAGAGCGAGGTATTTATTTCCTCCTAAATACCTCGCTCTTTATGCTAAAGTATTTTTAGAACCCCTTTTATGCGTAATAATCTCTGTTTGTTTTAAGTTTCAATGCTACTCCTTCCTTTCATTTGAAAAAACGTTTTCATGTTTATTTTTTCATTGTTTTTTATAATAATGCTAGGAAATCCTGCGCCCTTTTCATTGAATTTTTCTTCCCCCATAACATATTCCTCCTAGGAAAGATCCTCCCACATAGCCCCTCCCATCAACCCCACCCCCCAAACCAAAAAAATCCCCCTGAAAACGTTTGTACACTTCCCAATAACCATTACTATATGTAAACACTGGTCAAAGTTTGTAACTTGCAGCCCGTCCCCCAGGGATTGTGGGGGAGTAAGTCATTCAAAAAGACAAAGTTATTATGGTTTTCGTCTATGCGAAACAAAATGGCTATCTCAAAATTTTAATCCGTTGACTTTTGGAAAAAATTGAGCGTGGGAGGGGGCCTAGGTGCACTCCAATTTTTCTGATCACTTAAAAAGGGCACTAGAACTTTTCATTTCCGTAAGAATGAGCTCTTTTGCGACACTCTAGGACCACTTGGTCGATACGATGACCCCTGGGGAAAAGAAATAAAACGAACAAATAAACACGTACCCGTGATATGTCTTCTGGCAAAAAATACGAAATTCCACATTTTTTTAGATAGGAGCTTGAAATTTTCGCTATAGGGTTCTCTAATACGCCGAATGCGATAGTGTGATTTTCTTCAAGATTCTATGACTTTTAGGGGATTTTTTCCCCTATTTTCCAAAATAAGGCAAATTTTCTCAGGCTCGTAAATTTTGATGACAAAGACTAAATTAATTGAAACTTATATATTTAGAATCAGCGTGAAAATTCTATTTTTTTGATGTATCTTTTAGCATCAAAATTCTGTTTTTTAGAGTTTCGTTTACCATTGAGCCGGGTCGCTCCTTACTACATTTCGTTACCACGAACCGTTTGAAAAACATTGTAGATTACTTTGTTGATGTCAAGCTACGTTCTCACTTTTGACCTCTAAATTAATATTCTTGTTTTCCATATTGACCTTTGGGCGTTTTCAGTAAAGCCCTAGTTTTCTTCAACCATGTGAAAATAGGGAAATATTATCAGTTAGTTTACTTATATTATTTTTATCGATATATGTATAATAGATGAACTGTAGAAGCAATAATTTTTGTTCTTTTTAAGTTTTAACTTTCGCTACTATACTTCCTTCAGAATACTTTTTTTAATTAATCTTTACCCGTTTCTATTTTAGATTTATTTTTGAAGTAATATTAATATTATTTATTTTTATTGCGGGGGGGGGATTTTTTGCATATGCTGAATAATTTCTGTTCGTTTTAATGTTACTCCTTACTTCCATTTGAATTTGTTTTGAATTTATTTTGTGACGGTTTTCAAATAATACCAGGAAATCCCTCCCCCATTTTTAAATTTCTCATGGAAAGCTCCCCCAGAAACTTTCCTTCCATGGAAAACTCTTCCCATGAAAAAACCCCAGTTTTAGTTTTGTTTTTCTCCTTTATTTTTCAGTTTTTTTCCTTTTTTTCTTTTTTTTTCTTTTTTAGTTTTTTAGTTTTTCAGCTTTTTTAGTTTTTTTTATTAGTTTTTAGTTTTTTTTACTTATGTCCTGGTCGTCATTTATATTCCCTGTGTCCCGGTCGTCATTTGTGTCCCGGTGATTTGTTGATGGTGATTGCAAATCGAACATTCCTTGTGTCCCGGTCGCTTTCTCTTTGAATGTCCCGGTCGTCATTTATATTCCCTATGTCCCTTTGTCCCGGTCGTCATTTGTGTCCCGATGTCCCGGTCTGTAATTTCGTCGGTCGACAAACATGACGTCAGTCGACACACAAACATGTCACTCGACACACAGTCATATATCTATCTATATATATAAAAATAAGTTGTCTGTGTGTGTGTGTGTGTGTGTGTGTCGAGTGACGCCATGTTTGTGTGTCGACTGACGTCATGTTTGTCGACTGACGTCATTTTAAGGATTGAGCTGTATGCGTCATGAAGTTGTTTGTCGACTGACGTCATGTTTGTCAACTGATGAAATTACATACCGGGACACCGGGACACAAATGACGACCGGGACACAGGGAATATAAATGACGACCGGAAACCTCAAAGAGAAATTACAGACTGGGACACCCGGACACAAGTCACGACCGGGACACAGGGAATATAAATGACGACCGGGACACAGGGACACAGCTACAGCGGGGATGCCGGGGGCACAGGCGGGATATATAAATGACGACCGGGACACAGGGATTGTTCGAATAGAAATTACAGGCCGGGACACCGGGACACAAATGACGACCGGGACACCAGGACACAGGGAATATAAATGACGACCGGGACACTCAAAGAGAAATTACAAACTGGGACACCGGGACACAAATGACGACCGGGACACAGGGAATATAAATGACGACCGGGACACATGGACACATCATTAGAATAATGATGTATAGATCTGAATACGGATTGTTTTTCCCATGGACAATTATATGTTGCATGTTCAAGAGTCAGTAAACCTAACAATCTGTTTATATGCACAGACAATGGGACAGCAAAGAATGTTGTATATTCGCATGTTTTACGTAGTTAAAAACATATATATATATATATATATATATATATATATATATATATATATATATATATATATATATATATATATATATATATATATATATATATATATATATATATATATATATATATATATATATATATATATATATATATATATATATATATATATATATATATATATATATATATATATATATATATATATATATATATATATATATATATATATATATATATATATATATATATATATATATATATATATATATATATATATATATATATATATATATATATATCTATATATATATATATATATATATATATATATATATATATATATATATATATAGATATATATATATATATATATATATATATATATATATATATATATATATATATATATATATATATATATATATATATATATATATATATATATATAATATATATATATATATATATATATATATATATATATATATATATCTATATATATATATATATATATATATATATATATATATATATATATATATATATATATATATATATATATATATATATATATATATATATATATATATATATATATATATATATATATATATATATATATCTATTCACAGGTGGGACACAGGGACACAACTACAATGGCGCGTAACGACTTACGCGCGCGGGGGGCGTGAAGCGCCACCCCAACAGCTAGTCTATCTATATATATAAAAATAAGTTGTCTGTGTGTGTGTGTGTGTGTGTCGAGTGACATCATGTTTGTGTGTCGACTGACGTCATGTTTTTCGACTGACGTCATTTTAAGGATTGAGCTGTGTGCGTCATGAAGTTATTTGTCGACTGACGTCATGTTTTTCAACTGATGAAATTACATACCGGGACACAAATGACGACCGGGACACAGGGAATATAAATTGCGACCGGGAACCTCAAAACAATATTGTTGATTTCGTGGACGTCTATATTTTTGGGTGCGAGAATCGCTCTTTCACTTAGCCATTTATTATTTTTATAATTTTTTAGAATATTCGGAAATACTTTTTCAATCAATTCATTTTTGGACGTCACTAAATTACAGAAATCAGCAGGTAGTTGTATACGTCCTGAAATTGAGTCTACTGGGAGCTTTCCGTTTCCCATTGCCAGCAATTAATCTGAAAATGTTTGACCAGAGTCATCGTTTTTCAATCGGACACACATATTTGTAGTTAATTTTAATGTTTTTACGTGTGCCCATAAATTAGAATTTTTCAGGCAAGCATTCATTTCGTCTGCAGGAGTTGATCTAGGTATTATAGGTAATGTTTGCCTGAAATCTCCCGCAAGCAATATTAATGTGCTGCCAAAGGGTTTCGACTTCCCTCGCAAATCTTTCAAGCATTGATCCAGAGCCTCGAGCGATTTTTTGTGTGCCATTGTGCACTCATCCCAAATAATAAGTTTGCATTGCTGCAATACTTTACCCATCCCAGATGATTTGGAAATATTGCAGGTGGGAGTTTCTGTAGAATGCAAGTTCAGAGGCAATTTCAAAGCGGAATGAGCAGTTCTTTCACCAGGCAGCAATGTTGCGGCTATTCCGGACGACGCAATTGCCAACGCTATATAATTTTTTGATCAAATTGATGCCAGAATCAGTTTTATCACAAACGTTTTACCAGTACCTCCTGGCGCATCCAAAAAGAAAATTTTTCCAACGTTGTTATCGACACAATGCATTATCGTATCATAAATGTCTTTTTGTTCCGACGTTAACTTGGAACTGTTATTTTGTACATACGACAATAGATAACTCGTACTGTAACTTTGTTCACGATCCAATTCTACACATGTTGAAACAGCAGCGATACGGTTAGGTGAAGGCATTCCCAAATCCTGAAGAGGTTTGTTTGCCATACGTACGCACAAATCTTCTATAACAACTAAAGTGTAGTTATAAATTTCTAATGTAAAATCAAAAGTCATATCTGACGTCTCTAACTGTTTTCGATGGAGTATATCTTCGGACATTTTTGACTTATATTTTTCCCATAACTCTGTAGGAGCTGATGGAGAGCAAGTTGTTAAAATGATGCCAAACAATGCACGAATTTGACTTGGGGTTGACGTTTCGCACGCGTCATTGATGCAGTTATCCCAGTGTTGATCATTCTCCAATAAATTCAGAGCTTGGCTTGCACTACGGTAAGTGTCATGTATAGTACCATTTACAGTCCTCAAATACTCAAAGGATGTCGGACCGGGTACATTCACCAAAAGCAGGCGTAGAAAGAAGCATTCATGTTGATTGGGGTGAACGGTGTAGAGTCTTCCTATCGTGGTATCTTTGAAGATGGTAGGTTGGCCATCGACTGACTCACCCTGTTTTCGACGTTCAAATACTTTATTTTTAGTATTCCACGTGTAATACGAAGGCACTTCAGTTTACAGTAGTTTTTTTGCAAAAGAATCATTTTTGCAAAGCGAAAAAAAAGCTGTTAATGTTGTATCCGGTGGATTCAGGATTCTTTGTTGCACGTTGGTTTCCGTGAAATAAACACGTTGACCATTCTGTAAATGTACCGCTAAGTGAACAACAGCTGGACTACGTTCATGTATCGGAAATGAAAGAATTCGCCAAACAGCTTCATTACTGCTTATGTATCTTCCAGCCTGATATTGTACGATTTCATCGAAATCTTTGATTTCGGGCTGCAAGCCAAAAACTGCCATGTCACTGCCTTTGTTGACGTATTTACATATGTATTTGATTGCCTTTACGGAGTTACAGTATTCAACGTTTATGTGTGCATTAAATGTTTTTTATAATAATGGGGAATATGGAACAACCCACCGGTTATCTACTTCGATGGTGGTACCGTTACGCTTCTTTATTATTGCTGTTTTACCGCCATCTTCAGTAGATCTTCTTCTATATTGTGGGTAACCATCATTGCCAGTAATTGTGTTTGATACTAAAAGTCGAGGATATTGCTTTGTGCACCTTCCTTTGGCCATGCATGGTGAATTTTCGTTCAGTGCACCGCAAGGTCCATGTATCATATTTTTTACAATAATATCATGTAACCCCTTATCGACATTTTCATCAGGTATTTCAGCGGAAATCACATCATCAATTTCGTTCGAAGTAAAATTTTTTATGTAACCAGATTAGTATATGTGCGTGTGGCAAACCTCGTTTTTGCCATTCCACTGAGTACATCCAGCATCGCACTGACCCAAACACTTCAAGTTTGACAATGTAGTTTTTCAGTGATTTCAACTTTTGCCGGAAGACACGGGTCGTAATGTCATGCCTATGAACCGCCGATTGTCCTTGAAATAAAAGCTGCAGTATCTCGTCCCAAGATTGATTACATGTAAATGTAATAAATAAATCTGGACGACCATAGAGACGAACATACGCAATAGCATCTTGAGCATATTCATGCATATGACGGGGACTGCCAGCATATGACGAAGGTAAAATTGCTAATCTTTCAACGTTTGTGGTATTACCGTCATTTATAACTGCATCTCGCAAATGAATGTATTGTTCAGAGCGGAGCTTGGTCTGATTCAGGCGGATATATAGCAAACGTTCTGATTCAATTTTAGCATACATATCAACGACGAATTGGTGAAACAATTCACGGCATTTTAAAATATAATTTTCTTCATCCTGCCGAATCATTAGTCTATAGGAATAATAATGCATTGCACTGCATTTCTTATTCATTTCTTTGTTAGTGGCTGGATTCATCAATTTAATATTAAAGTGATAGCCATCGGCTCCATCCCAAAAAATGATAGGATATTGTAGGGCATCGTAGCATCGATGAGTTTCAGCAATTCTTAACAACTGAGCGTTTCGCTTATGAAGAATAATATCTCGAGGTAAAAACTGATCACCGACCATAACGATTGCCACTTCGTCGATAGTTGGAGCATTGTATCTACGCACATGTTGGCC